>NC_135803.1:153294140-153435929 GCF_964213995.1 Mustelus asterias | reverse complement strand
GTAAGGTGAGTATAAAACCCGAATGATTTGTTCACCGACATATCCCCAAAGGTGCCAAGCAAACGGCTTGGAGGCACTTTGCGACCCCGTTTTCGAAGTAATTTCAGTGCTTACTGGACCTTGTGCTGTAGAGAGTAGTTAATCAACTTCAGGACTCCTTCACTGCATGGAGATTGGCTGGAGTGACAGTCTCCCTGCAATGGACCCTGTCCTGTTGCACTCAATGGGTCAGTTTGACCCCTTCCTCTTTGTCACCCAAAGCTATAATCCCCGCATATTGTCAGAAACTGAACTGATCCCTCAACTTTGCCGTCTCCACATTTTGGAGAGCGTTCCCTCAGCCGCCGAACAGAGCGATGCTATTTGCTGGGGGCAGCCCAGAGCGGAATGAGAGATTCACATTAACAGTTCCTCCCCGCTCCCTTCCAACTCAACAATCCATATTGCGCTCACAATCCACTGGGACCTTTTCACCTTGTGTGGAAATGGGCCCTCCATAGTTACAAGGGATCATAGAATCCTCACAGTGCAGAAGGAGGCCATTTGGCCCATCGAGTCTACACTGACCACAATCCCACTCAGGCCCTATTCCCGTAACCCCACATGTTTACCTTGCTAGTCCCCCTGACACACGGGTCAATTTAGCATGGCCAATCGACCGAACCCGTACATCTTTGGACTGTGAGAGGAAACCGGAGCACCCGGAGAAAACCCACGCAGACACGGGAGAACAATGACCCGGGGGACGGAATTGAACCTGGGACCCTGGCGCTGTGAGGCAGCAGTGCTAACCACTGTGCTACCATGCCGCCCAATAAATCCTGTTAAATGACCAGCTTAAGTTATGTTTAATTGGCACATCTCAGGTCATACCTGTTGTGTGATGACACAACCTGGCGTCGCCAAGAGATTTCAGATTTTGTTGGGAACAAAAAGTATTTATTGATAAAGAGCAGCTACGTACAGGGATTTTCAACCCCAGTCTGCCTTGGAGCAACCTCCCCGGCTACACGGCTTCCAGATGTATTCTGCCCAAGAAGGGCTCGCCCTCTGGGGTGATCGCTCACTTTCGCTTCTCATTGGACCCTCAAGCCAGGTGACTCTCTTCTGCTAAACTGTCTTAAAGAGACAGACACCACAATCTCTACAGTACCTCACCTGAGATCTCATCCCATACCTTCATTCCCTCTGGGTGTGACTATTCCAATGCACTCCTGGCTGGTTTCCCCCATTCTATCCTCTGTAAACTTGAGGTTGTCCAAACCTCTGCTGCCTGTGTCCTTACTTGCAACATCCCACTCATTGGGTGGCACGGTGGCACAGTGGTCAGCACTGCTGCCTCACGGCGCCAGTGACCCAGGTTCAATTCTGGCGTTGAGCCACTGTCTGTGAAGTTTGCACACCCTCCCCGTGTCTGCGTGGGCTTCCTCTGGGCGCTCCGGTTTCCTCCAACAGTCTGAAAAACGTGCTGATTGGGTGCATTGGCCATGCTAAATTCTCCCTCAGTGTACCCGAACAGGCGCCGGATTGTGGCAACTAGGGGATTTTCACAGTAACTTCATTGCAGTGTTAATGTAAGCCTATTTGTGACACTAATAAATAAACTTTAAAACTTATTCTTCACCATTGACCTACTGACCTACACTGGTTTCTGATTTGGGAATTCCTCGGTTTCAAAATCCCCTTGTTTTGCAATTCTTTCCGGGCCTTGCCTGTTCCTCATCTCTCTCACTTCCTCTTGCTCACAGCACTCTGAAATATCCCCGCTTCTCTAATTCTGGCCTCATGAGCATCCCTGGTGTTCTTCACCATTGTTGACAGTGCCTGGGTGCTAAGCTCTGGAATTCACCCCCCTTGCGATGTCTCTCCACCCGCTCCCGATCTTTCCACCTTTAAGGCACTCGTTAAAACAGTGATGGGCAACCCAGGCTAGTGAGTGGGCCGCATGAGCGGCCCTCCCTCACCTCAGTGGGCCGCAAGATTCAAATCGGACTTGTTCACTCACCATGGCCTTTGACTAAGATTAAATACATTTTATACACGCCGAATATTTCACGATGGGTTATGGAAAATACTTCATCATTTATATATTAATAGAACTGTCATCAACTTCAGATTGTTAAGAACAAAATAAATATTTTCGCTTTGGACACAGAGGGTGCACACAGCTCTCACAGTCTCTGACGAAGGGTCATCCAGACTCAAAATGTTGGCTCTATTCTCTCTCCACTGATGCTGTCAGACCTGCTGAGATTTTCCAGCATTTTCTGTTTTGATTTCAGATTCCAGCATCTGCAGTATTTTACTTTTATCTCACAGCCAATGTTGTGAGCAATGACTTGGGACGGCACGGTGGTTAGCGCTGCTGCCCCACAACGCCAGGGGCCTGGGTTTGATTCCCGGCTTGGGTCATTGTGTGGAGTCTGCACACTCTCCCCGTGTCTGCGTGGGTTTCCTCCGGGTGCTCCGGTTTCCTCCCACGGTCTGAAAGACGTGCTGGTTAGGTGGATTGGCCATGCTAAATTCTCTCTTAGTGTACCCGAACAGGTGCCGGAGTGTGGCGACTAGGGGATTTTCACAGTAACTTCATTGCAGTGTTAATGTAAGCCTACTTGTAACACTAATAAATAAAAACTTGCCCTTGCTTTATGAGCGTATCACTTCAGTCACACCGGCAGGAGGAAAATGTCTCGTGGGGGCTGCACTCAGAACCCAGATGTGGGCCGGAGGTTGAAACTACTGCCTTAAAACCAACCTCTTTGACCAAGCCTTTGGTCATCTGACCTAATACAACTTTGTGTTTTGGTGTCCAGTTTTGTGTTATAATGCTCCAGTGAAGTGCCTTAGGGCTTGTTCCAACTGTTAACTTTTTAAAATTTGATTTGATTTATTATTGTCACATGTATTAACATACAGTGAAAAGTATTGTTTCTTGCGTGCTATACAGACAAAGCATACCGTTCATAGAGAAGGAAATGAGAGGGTGCAGAATGTAGTGTTACAGTCATAGCTAGGGTGTCGAGAAAGATCAACTTAGTGCGAGGTAGGTCCATTCAAAAGTCTGATGGCAGCAGGGAAGGAGCTGTTCTTGTGTTGGTTGGCACGTATCCTCAGACTTTTGTATCTTTTTCCCGACGGAAGAAGGTGGAAGAGAGAATGTCTGGGGTGCGTGGGATCCGTGATTATGCTGGCTGCTTTGCCGAGGCAGTGAGAAGTGTAGACGGAGTCAACGGATGGGAGCCAAAAGAGAAAATGCTGGAAAATCTCAGCAGGTCTGGCAGCATCCGTAAAGAGAGAAAAGAGCTGACGTTTCGAGTCCAGATGAACCCTTTGTCAAAGCTAAAAGGCAAAGAAAGTGGGAGGTATTTATACTGCAGGGTGAGGAAATGAAAGATGAGTCATAGCCACAGAAACCAGGGGAAAAGACTTGCTAATAGCTCTCCACCGTGAGAATAAAGGGTGTGAATGGCCAAACAGCAGAGAAGCTAAAATGAAAATGTTGGTTGGGGGGGACGGTGGGGGAAATGGATGGGACAGAGGTAAGGGAAGCATTCAATGGATGGGAGGCTGGTTTGTGTGTAAAGGTATGCTATTGTTGTGAGAGGAGCAGGTAGAAACCCAAAGTTTTGTTTCCAAATGTTACATCTGTTTTTTGTAAAGCACCTAATGTGGGCAAAACACAATTTAATGAATGCCATCAGATTGAACCCATGTGATGTGCGGGAAACTCTTACTCTCACATTCCCCCGCTCTACATATTTTCTCCTTCTCATTCAGCCCTCCCGTCTCTTTTCCTTCCCATTTTGTTTTCTCTCTCTCGCTTGTTTGCTGTCTGCTTATCATTGAACTGCAGTACACAAGAGGCTCTCTTGTGAATGGATACTTCTTTGACCGTGTGAAACACTTGTGACTGCCCTCGATTACAGGAAGTTTTCAGTTGATGTATCATATGACAGTATGTCATGCTCAGGGATCTCATTGTGCACGGTAAAGCCCCTGGGACAACTAGTGTGTGTGTTGCCTCGATGATTGAGTTCAATAGCAAGCCTCTCCAATAAGATTGTGTGCTTGATTTATTTCTGCTCTGCAAGATGAGATGCACTCAAATAAAATCTCCAGTACCGCTTAGTTTAAGGACGCTTTGGCTTATACGTTACTCAGTTGAGTAGGAATGATGAGGTGTTTGAATAAAGCAGCCCTGGAATAGAGCAGGCTGGTTTTTATTTTTGTCTTTGGGTTTGGGGAGGGACTTTTGGGAAACCTTTCAAGTGTCATAGGGGTGAATTTTACCGTCCTGCCCGCCATGGGAATCGGAGTGGGTGAGGGGGCGGATCATGAAAAAGTCCATTGACCTTGGGCGGGATTTTCCGGTTTTGGGGTGAGCTGGGGCTGGAAAGTCCCACCCCTCGAGTCATAGAGTCAGAAATGGCCTTTTGGCCCATCGAGTCTTCCCTGGCAACAACTACCATGAAAGTCGCGCTCATCCCATTTTACAGGACTTGTCCCATGTCCTTGATTGTTATGATGTGTCGAGTGCTGATCTGAATACTGTTTAAAGGTTTCAAGGTTTCCAGCCTCTGTCAGAGCTTATGGTATTTGCTACCAAATAAACCTGTTGGACTTTAACCTGGTGTTGTGAGACTTCTTACTGTGCCTTGGTTCACACAGACATAGGACTTAAGAGCAGGAGTAGGCCATTCAGTCCTTCGGGCCTGCTGCGCCATTCAATAAAATCATGGCTGATCTGATTGTGGCCTCAGCTCCATTTTCCTGTCTGTTCCCCATCTGCGTGGGTTTCCTCCGGGTGCTCCGGTTTCCTCCCATGCTCCAAAGATGTGTAGGTTAGGTGAACAGGCCATGCTAGATTGCCCCTTGGTGTCCCACGATGTGTAGGTTAGGTGGATTGGCCATGCTAAATTGCCCCTTGGTGTCACGGGCGGCATGGTAGCACAGTGGTTAGCACTGCTGCTTCACAGCTCCAGGGTCCCGGGTTCGATTCCCGGCTCGGGTCACTGTCTGTGTGGAGTTTGCACATTCTCCTCGTGTCTGCGTGGGTTTCCTCCGGGTGCTCCGGTTTCCTCCCACAGTCCAAAGATGTGCGGGTTCGGTTGATTGGCCAGGTTAAAAATTGCCCCTTAGAGTCCTGAGATGCGTAGGTTAGTGGGATTAGCGGGTAAATATGTGGGGGTGGGGCCTGGGTGGGATTGTGGTCGGTGCAGACTCGATGGGCCGAATGGCCTCCTTCTGCACTGTAGGGTTTCTATGATTTCTATGAAGATGTGTAGGTTAGGGGATTGGCCATGGTAACAGGGATAGAGCAAAGTAGAGGGCTGGGTAAAATGTTCTGTTGGAGAGTTAATGCAGACTTGATGGGCTGAATGGCCTCCTTTTGCCTAGTAGGGATCCTATGATTCTACGATTCTCTGACCCAGATTGCCCTCCCTCCCAGAGACCACGCAACCTTCCAATTCTCGTGACCTCTTGAACACAGGCTTGCTTTCCATTCAGCCCATCTAGGTCTCCAGCAGCTGTTTGCCCGCTCCACTGCCATTTGCCAGGCAGCGTCAGAGGCTTCAGACTGCCATATCCACGGCCTTGGCGCCTCGATGCTGTGACTCACCAGTCTCGAGATTCTGACCCTTGCTTCTTCTGGTCACCTCTCCCCCACCACCACTCCCCTACCCCCCCCCCCCCCCCCTCCCTCTCTCGCCCCCCCCCCAGCACCCCCCTGCCTCCCCCACTCCCTCTCCCTCTCCCTCTTTCTCTCTGGCTCCCCCAGTTCCAGTCTGAACTCTGGGCTGTACGCTCTGCCAGCCGAGGGCACTATCTCCTATCTCGAGGGGAGCCCACGCGGCTAACCTAGTCCCCGATAGTCTGTGTCAGTGGGGAACCAGTGCCCACAGTAGAATGCCCTGCAGTGAGTGAGTGCTGGAATCCAGTACTGTGCCCATTGTCAGAAGGTGGGATGCCAAGATCATGCTCATCTCCCGCCACTGCAGTTGGCTAGTTCTTGGCAGTGAGTGGGTTAATGGGATTTGCTCCCAGTGTTAATTCCGCAGCCCATTCCGTTGTTTCCTTTCCTTTGTAATGAATCTGGGTTCAAACAGGCTTTTCTGTTGCAATGGGCTAACTTTCCCAGGCTTTCAATGTCAACAGTCAGTGTAAACACGGAACATGTTTGGGTAAAAGAACCGCATAAACCAAACATTAAATAATGCAATAAGCAGAGATCATCCCTTCCCCTTGTCTCCCTCAGCCACTGTCCGCTCTGTGATTTATGCTCGCGGTTCTCAATTGTGCATCGGTTTGTAAGTTTGGTTTTAGGTTTCTATGTGTTTGACTCCAAGTGATGGCTGGACTCTGTTCTGAATAGACAATGTTTTCATTCCACATCTGACTCTGTCCCTCACTCTGTCCCTGTCCCTGCCTCTGTCCCTCACTCTGTCCCTGTCCCTGACTCTGTCCCTCACTCTGTCCCTGTCCCTGACTCTGTCCCTGTCCCTCCCTGAATCTATCCCTGTCTCTGTCCCTATCCCTGACTCTGTCCCTGACTCTGTCCCTGTCCCTGTCTCTGTCCCTGTCCCTGACTCTGTCCCTGACTCTGTCCCTGTCCCTGACTCTGTCCCTGTCCCTGACTCTGTCCCTGACTCTGTCCCTCACTCTGTCCCTGTCCCTCACTCTGTCCCTCACTCTGTCCCTGTCCCTCCCTGACTCTGTCCCTCACTCTGTCCCTGTCCCTCCCTGACTCTGTCCCTCACTCTGTCCCTGTCCCTGTCCCTGACTCTGTCCCTCACTCTGTCCCTGTCCCTGACTCTGTCCCTCACTCTGTCCCTGTCCCTGACTCTGTCCCTGACTCTGTCCCTGTCCCTGACTCTGTCCCTCACTCTGTCCCTGTCCCTGACTCTGTCCCTCACTCTGTCCCTGTCCCTGACTCTGTCCCTGACTCTGTCCCTGTCCCTCCCTGAATCTGTCCCTGTCTCTGTCCCTGTCTCTGTCCCTCACTCTGTCCCTGTCCCTGACTCTGTCCCTCACTCTGTCCCTGTCCCTGACTCTGTCCCTCACTCTGTCCCTGTCCCTGACTCTGTCCCTGACTCTGTCCCTGTCCCTGACTCTGTCCCTGTCCCTGACTCTGTCCCTGACTCTGTCCCTGTCCCTGACTCTATCCCTGACTCTGTCCCTGTCCCTGACTCTGTCCCTGACTCTGTCCCTGACTCTGTCCCTGTCCCTGACTCTATCCCTGACTCTGTCCCTGTCCCTGACTCTGTCCCTCACTCTGTCCCTGTCCCTGACTCTGTCCCTCACTCTGTCCCTGTCCCTGACTCTGTCCCTGTCTCTGTCCCTGACTCTGTCCCTGTCCCTCACTCTGTCCCTCACTCTGTCCCTGTCTCTGTCCCTGACTCTGTCCCTGTCCCTGACTCTGTCCCTCACTCTGTCCCTGTCCCTGACTCTGTCCCTGACTCTGTCCCTGTCCCTGACTCTGTCCCTGTCTCTGTCCCTGCCTCTGTCTCTGTTCCTGTCCCTGACTCTGTCCCTATCCCTGACTCTGTCCCTGTCCCTCCCTGAATCTGTCCCTGACTCTGTCCCTGTCCCTGACTCTATCCCTGTCTCTGTCCCTGTCCCTGACTCTGTCCCTGACTCTGTCCCTGTCTCTGTCCCTGCCTCTGTCTCTGTTCCTGTCCCTATCCCTGACTCTGTCCCTCACTCTGTCCCTGTCCCTGACTCTGTCCCTGACTCTGTCCCTGTCTCTGTCCCTGTCTCTGTCCCTGCCTCTGTCTCTGTTCCTGTCCCTGACTCTGTCCCTATCCCTGACTCTGTCCCTGACTCTGTCCCTGTCCCTGACTCTGTCCCTCACTCTGTCCCTGTCCCTGACTCTGTCCCTGACTCTGTCCCTGACTCTGTCCCTGTCTCTGTCCCTGCCTCTGTCCCTGACTCTGTCCCTGTCTCTGTCCCTGCCTCTGTCTCTGTTCCTGTCCCTGACTCTGTCCCTATCCCTGACTCTGTCCCTGTCTCTGTCCCTGTCTCTGTCCCTGCCTCTGTCTCTGTTCCTGTCCCTGTCTCTGTCCCTATCCCGGACTCTGTCCCTGACTCTGTCCCTGTCTCTGTCCCTGCCTCTGTCTCTGTTCCTGTCCCTGACTCTGTCCCTATCCCTGACTCTGTCCCTGACTCTGTCCCTATCCCTGACTCTGTCCCTGTCCCTCCCTGAATCTGTCCCTGTCTCTGTCCCTGTCTCTGTCCTTGTCCCTGTTCCTGACTCTGTCCCTGACTCTGTCCCTGCCTCTGTCTCTGTCCCTGATCTGTCCCTGACTCTGTCCCTGCCTCTGTCCCTGTCTCTATCCCTGCTTCTGTCTCTGTCCCTGCCTCTGTCCCTGCCTCTGTCCCTGCCTCTGTCCCTGTCTCTATCCCTGCTTCTGTCTCTGTCCCTGCCTCTGTCTCTGTCCCTGCCTCTGTCTCTGTCCCTGTCCCTGCCTCTGTCTCTGTCCCTGCCTCTGTCTCTGTCCCTGCCTCTGTCCCTGCCTCTGTCCCTGCCTCTGTCCCTGCCTCTGTCCCTGCCTCTGTCCTGTCTCCGTCCCTGTCCCTGTCCCTGTCTCTGTCTCTGTCCCTGCCTCTGTCCCTGCCTCTGTCAGGCGTTTGACAAAGTCCCTCATGGTAGGCTGGTGAAAAAGGTTGGATCTCATGGGATAAAGGGGGAGGTGGCTAGATGGGTGGAGAACTGGCTTGGTCACAGAAGACAGAGGGTGGTAGTGGAAGGGTCTTTTTCCGGCTGGAGGCCTGTGACTAGTGGTGTTCCGCAGGGCTCTGTATTGGGACCTCTGCTGTTTGTGATTTATATAAACGATCTGGAAGAAGGTGTAACTGGGGTGATCAGTAAGTTTGCGGACGACACAAAATTGGCAGAATTTGCAGATAGTGAGGAACATTGTCAGAAGCTACAGAAGGATATAGATAGGCTGGAAATTTGGGCAAAGAAATGGCAGATGGAGTTCAATCCTGATAAATGCGAAGTGATGCATTTTGGTAGAAATAATGTAGGGAGGAGCTATACGATAAATGGCAGAACCATAAAGGGTGTAGATACGCAGAGGGACCTGGGTGTGCAAGTCCACAGAGCCTTGAAGGTGACGTCACAGGTGGAGAAGGTGGTGAAGAAGGCATATGGCATGCTTGCCTTTATAGGACAGGGCATAGAGTATAAAAGTTGGGGTCTGATGTTGCAGATGTATAGAACGTTGGTTCGGCCGCATTTGGAATACTGCGTCCAGTTCTGGTCGCCACACTACCAGAAGGACGTGGAGGCTTCAGAGAGAGTACAGAGGAGGTTTACCAGGATGTTGCCTGGTATGGAGGGGCTTAGTTATGAGGAGAGATTGGGTAAACTGGGGTTGTTCTCCCTGGAAAGACGGAGGATGAGGGGAGACTTAATAGAGGTGTATAAAATTATGAAAGGCATAGATAGGGTGAACGGTGGGAAGCTTTTCCCCAGGTCGGTGGTGACGTTCACGAGGGGTCATAGGTTCAAGGTGAAGCGGGGGAGGTTTAACACAGATATCAGAAGGACATATTTTACACAGAGGGTGGTGGGGGCCTGGAATGCGCTGCCGGGCAAGGTGGTGGAGGCGGACACACTGGGAACGTTTAAGACTTATCTAGATAGCCATATGAACGGAGTGGGAATGGAGGGATACAAAAGAATGGTCTAGTTGGACCAGGGAGCGGCGTGGGCTTGGAGGGCCGAAGGGCCTGTTCCTGTGCTGTATTGTTCTTTGTTCTTTGTTCTGTCCCTGCCTCTGTCTCTGTCTCTGTCTCTGTCCCTGTCCCTGTCTCCCTGTCTCTGTCTCCCTGTCCCTGTCCCTGTCTCCCTGTCCCTGTCTCCCTGTCCCTTTCCCTGTCCCAGTCTCTGCTGGCAGCTCCTGGGATCTCCTTCATGCACATCGCTTTGACTGATTCCCTCCGTTATCTTTGCTTTCCCACATTCTACCCTCTGCACACTTGAACTCACACAAAACTCTTCAGCCTGTATCTTAACTCATAGCAAGTCCCATTCCCCTGTCACCCCATGCTCCTGACTCGCATTGGCCTCCAATCAAACAACATCTTAATTCTTAAAATTCTCATCACTCTTTATCCTTCCCTCACAACCCTCTGAGATATTTACACTCTCAGATTGTAATCACTCCATCATTGGTGGCAAGGCTTCCGTTGCCTCGGCCCCAAGCTCTCAAATACCCTCCCATTACCTCACTGCCTCTCTACCTCACTTTCCTCTTTTATGACTCCAATTAAAATTTACCTCCTTGATTAATCTTTTGGTCACCTGACCCAGTATCTCCTCAGAGGCAGCACGGTGGCACAGTGGTTAGCACTGCTGCCAGGGATCCAGGTTCAATTCTGGTCTCGGGTGACTGTCTGTGTGGAGTTTGCACGTTAGAACATAGAACATAAAACATAGAAAAGCTACAGCACAAACAGGCCCTTCGGCCCACAAGTTGCGCCCGAACATGTCCCTACCTACTAGGCTTACCTATAACCCTCTATCTTACTAACTTCCATGAACTTATCCAAAAGTCTCTTAAAAGACCCTATCCAATCCGCCTCCACCACCACTACCGGCAGCCGATTCCACGCACCCACCACCCTCTGAGTGAAAAACTTACCCTAACATCTCCTCTGTACCTACTCCCCAGCACCCTAAACCTGTGACCTCTTGTGGCAACCATTTCAGCCCTGGGTAAAAGCCTCTGAGAATCCACTCTATCAATACCCCTCAACATCTTATACACCTCAATCAGGTCACCTCTCATCCTTCGCCTCTCCAAGGAGAAAAGACCCAGCTCTCTCAACCTATCCTCATGAGGCATGCCACCTAATCCAGGCAACATCCTTGTAAATCTCCTCTGCACCCTTTCTATGGCTTCCACATCCTTTCTGTAATGAGGCGAACAAAACTGGGCACAGTACTCCAGGTGGGATCTGACCAGGGTCCTATACAGCTGCAGCTCCCGATTTCAAAACTCAATTCCTCTATTGATGAAGGCCAGTATTCCATATGCCTTCTTAACCACAGCCTCCACCTGCGACGCTGCTTTGAGTGTCCTATGAACCCGGACCCCAAGATACTTCTGATCTTCCACACTACCAAGCGTCTTACCCTTAATATTATATTCTTTCATCCTATTCGACCTGCCAAAATGAACCACCACACACTTATCTGGGTTGAAGTCCATCTGCCACTTCTCCGCCCAGTCTTGCATCTTATCTATGTCTCGTTGCAACTGCTGACATCCCTCTGCACTATCCACAACACCACCAACCTTTGTGTCATCAGCAAACTTGCCAACCCATCCTTCCACTTCTTCATCCAGGTCATTTATAAAAATCACAAAGAGCAAGGGTCCCAGAACAGATCCCTGGGGCACTCCACTGGTGACCGACCTCCATGCTGAAAAAGACCCATCTACAACCACTCTTTGCCTTCTGTGGGCAAGCCAGTTCTGAATCCACAAAACAATGTCCCCGTCTCCCTATGTCTGCATGGGTTTTCTCCGGGTGCTCTGGTTTCCTCCAAAGATGTGAGGGTTAGGTGGATTGCCCATGCTAAATTGCCCCTTAATGTCTCAAGATATATAGGTTAGGGGGATTAGCGAGGTAAATTTATTTATTTATTAGTGTCACAAGTAGGCTTACATTAACACTGCAATGAAGTTACTGTGAAAGTCCCCGAGTTGCCACACTTTGGCGCCTGTTCGGGTACACTGAGGGAGAATTTAACATGGCCAATGCACTCTAACCAGCACGTCTTTCGGACTGTGGGAGGAAATGGGAGCATCCGGAGGAAACCCATGCAGACACTGGGAGAATGTGCAGACTCCACACAGGCAGTGACCCAAGCTGGGAATTGAACCCGGGTCCCTGGTGCTGTGAGACAGCAGTGCTAACCACTGTGCCACTGTATCTGGTGTTGTGGCAATAGGACCTGGAGGTAAGAGTTTGTGCAGACTTGATGGGCCGAATGGCCTCCTTCTGCACTGTAGGGATTCAATGATACCGCTCATTGTTTTATAATATGCCTGTGAAATGCCTTTATTCCGTTAAGGGTTCCATTTAAATAGAAGTTGTTGTTGTTATCCTGCATTGAGGCCAGTAGTACTGGTGGAGGATTTATGAATGATGCACTGAGGTAGACCACTCGGTCAGTGATGGGATGAATGCCAGTTTGTAAAGGTGTCAGTTAGTAACGTGATAAACTGAATGGACAGCCGGAGGAAGATTGGCTGACTTCATACTCACACTGGCCAGAGTATTGCGATTAGATGCTTCCTATTCATTGTTAACTGGTTGCTCACTGCTTGGTGAAGTCAAAAGTTACACACAACAGCTGGACAGAGTTGATTGACTCAGTTTATAGTCAATGTCACTCCCACCCCCACCAGTGTCCCAGCCATCCCCATTTACAGGTGCCCATCAGCTGTTTAACAATATAATTGCCATTAAACCTCAACATGATAGTTAATAAAACTTTGACACCCAACCTCACTCACCTCAGCCACTAAATCCACCAGGATTTGATTTTGATTTGATTTATTATTGTCACATGCATTAGTATAATACATGTGACGATAACGGGAAAAGTATTGTTTCTTGCGCACTATACAGACAAAGCATACCGTTCATAGAGAAGGAAAGGAGAGAGTGCAGAATGTAGTGTTGCAGTCATAGCTAGGGTGTAGAGAAAGATCAACTTAATGAGAGGTAGGTCCATGCAAAAGTCTGATGGCAGCAGGGAAGCAGCTGTTCTTGAGTCGGTTGGTCCGTGACCTCAGACTTTTGCATCTTTTTCCCGATGGAAGAAAGTGGAAGTGAGAATGCGTGGAGTCCTTAATTATGCTGGTTGCTTTTCCGAGGCAGCGGGAAGTGTAGACAGAGTCAATGGATGGGAGGCTGGTTTGCGTGATGGATTGGGCTACATTCACGACCTTTTGTAGTTCCTTGCGGTCTTGGGCAGAGCAGGAGCCCAGACCAAGCTGTGATACAACCAGAAAGAATGCTTCCTATGGTGCATCTGTAAAAGGAGAGGGAAATGCAGAGAAAACGGGGAGAAATAAAACTATGAGCTTCCTCTCTGACCCCCTCCTGACCCCTCACCCTCAGCAGATTGAAACTCGTCCAGGAGACCAAGTGTTAACCGGAGGAGCCATTTAGGAAGAGATTGTTCTATGATCACGTAACATTTTTGTTCCCTAAAATATACTTAATTCAATAAAATATCTAAAAATCCATTACATGACTATTCAAAGTTGACACTACATAAGGTACAAAACTTAATCTGTTTCTTCCAATGCTGAGTGTTACTCATTACATTTATAGATCGAGTTTATATTTACAGTATTCATTACATATCAAACCATACAACCCCCAGGGGCTTTACCCAGTTCCCAGCCCCTCAGTGTATCCGTGGCTGAAAGACCTTAGATGGATTGATGACATGATAGTGTTTGCATTTAGAGACTATCGCGATGTAATATGGTGGTTTACCCATACCTGTTAAGGTCTCGGCCATAGCACTAGGGTAGAAGCAGTGGGCTGGATCTCAAGAACTGGGTAAGAGTTTTAACAACACCAGGTTAAAGTCCAACAGGTTTATTTGGTAGCAAATACCATTAGCTTTCGGAGCGCTGCTCCTTCGTCAGATGCTCCGAAAGCTAATGGTATTTGCTACCAAATAAACCTGTTGGACTTTAACCTGGTGTTGTTAAAACTCTTACTGTGTTCACCCCAGTCCAACGCCGGCATCTCCACCTCAAGAACTGGAACAGAGCAAATGGAAAGGTTGGGTTAAGCGCAGCTGTGTTCTTCCTGGTGGTTAAGGAGATGAGTTTGTGGATGATCTGACCCTGGCAGGGGAAGGGAGTCATCCTTGGGTCCTCTTGTGTACCTCTATCTGGGCAGATAACTGTAGCGCATTCTTGGGGCAAGTGAGTAGGGCTTTGGGCTGACCTGGGGATTGTGTGTAACACCCTCGCGGGGGGGCGCGGACAGGCAATATCCAATCTGCCTCGAACCTCAATGGGAGTGCGACTCCAGAATATTGCTCGAGTCTGACCGACCCTTATTTGCTCCTCCTTGCTTTCGAGACCTCTGGAAAGTTTTCCACCACAAATTCCAGAGCCACCATATCAGGAGGCTCTTGTCTCCTTACAGGGCCAGAGTTATGACTCGCAGCCTGAGGGGCAATTAGCCTGTGGATTAACTCTCCCATTACTTCCATCTCTATAGTCTGCTCCAGCCCTTCTACCCCTGACAGCTCTGTGCTCTGTCAATCCTGGCCTCTTGCACATCTTCTGTTTCTTTACCATTGCCGTCAGCTGCCTGGGTCCAAAGCTCTGAAATTCCTTTCTTAAATTCCCTCCTTAAACTCATAGAGTCAGAGAGGTTTACAGCATGGAAACAGGCCCTTCAGCCCAACTTGTCCATGCCGTCCCTTTTTTCAACCCCTCAGCGAGTCCCAATTGCCCACGTATGGCCCATATCCCTCTTCACCCATCTTACCCATATAACTGTCTAAATGCTTTTTAAAAGACAAAATTGTACCCGCCTCCACTACTACCTCTGGCAGCTCGTTCCAGACACTCACCACCCTCTGTGGTAAAAAATTGCCCCTCTGGACACTTTTGTATCTCTCCCCTCTCACCTTAAATTTATGCCCTCTAGTTTTAGACTCCCCTCCCTTTGGGAAAAGATGTTGACTATCTAGCTGATCTATGCCCCTCATTATTTAATGGACCTCTATAAGATCACCCCTCAACCGCCTACGCTCCAGAAGAAAAAGTCCCAGTCTATCCAGCCTCTCCTTATAACTCAATCCATCAAGTCCCGGTAGCATCCTGGTAAATCTTTTCTGCACTCTTCTTAGTTTAATAATTCCTCTGGTTCCCTCTCCTCCTTTTAAGATGCTCCCTCTTTGACCAAGCTTGAAGCCACTTGATGCAATGTCTCTGCATGATGCTCGGTGTCTGACCTTGTTTGATAACCACTCTCTCATCACTCTGCCTTGGGATGTTTTACTATGTTAGAGGTGATGTATAAATGCAGCTGTTAACCTCAGCTGACCTTAAAGGATACTTTAGCTGAATAATGCATTGTTTTACACCAGGGTCATACAATAGAAACCACTAACTCACCACAGCTTTGACCACAGCAACACTGATTTAACCACAGGCTTTAACCTTAGCAGAAACAGCCTCACACACAATACAGGTAAATGCATTTCCCGTCAGAATGAGTGGAGGCCATTCAGCCCCTCAAGCCTGTTCCATCAATGAGATCATGTGGCCTCACTCCATATTACCCAACTTTTCCCCATATCCCTTAATACCTCTGGTTAATAGCTACCTACCAATCTCCATTTTTAGCCTTAACTTAGTATCAACTAGGCAGTGGGCAGTGATATTGTCACTGGACTAGTAATCCAGAGACCCAGGGTAGTGCTCTGGGGACCCAAAGGTAGGGGAGTCTAAAACTAGAGGTTTGAGGTGAGAGGGGAGAGATACAAAAGGGTCCAGAGGGGCAATTTTTTCACACAGAGGGTGGTGAGTGTCTGGAACAAGCTGCCAGAGGTAGTAGTAGAGGCGGGTACAATTTTGTCTTTTAAAAAGCATTTAGACAGTTACATGGGTACGATGGGTATAGGGGGATCTGGGCCAAATGCGGGCAATTGGGACTAGCTTAGTGGTTAAAAAAAGGGGCAGCATTGACAAGTTGGGCTGAAGGACCTGTTTCCATACTGTAAACCTTTTAAGACTCGGGTTCGAATCCCACCAAGGAAGATTTGAAATTAAAAATGAAATTTGAATTACATAAAAATCTGAAGTTAAAAGTCTACTGATGGCCATGAAACCATTGTCGATTGTTGGAAAATCCTATCTGGTTCACTACTGTTCTTTAGGTAAAGAACAAGGGAGGTGATGGCCTGGTGGTATTATCGTGAGACTATTAATCCAGAAACTCAGCTAATGTTCTGGGGACCCGGATTCGAATCCCACCACGGCAGATGGTGAAATTTGAATTCAATGAAAAAATATCTGGAATTAAGAATCTACTGATCAGCATGAAACCATTGTCGATTGTCATAAAACTGGTTCACTAATACCCCTATAGGGAAGGAAATCTGCTGTCCTTACCTGGTCTGGCCTACATGTGACTCCAAAGCCATAGCAATGGGGTTGACTCATCTGCCCTCTGAAATGGCCGAGCAAGTCACCCAGGTCCAGGGCAATTAGGGACGGGCAATAAATGTTGGCGAGCCATTGATGCCCATGTCGCATGAATGAATAAAAAAAAATCTGCCATCCTTACTTGGTCTGGCCTACATGTGACTCCACACCCACAGCAGTGTGGTTGACTCTTAAATGCCCTCGGAAATGAGTTTAGGAGGAATCAGGGATGGGCAATGAATGCTGGCCCAGCCAGGAACACCCACATCACGTGAATGAATTAAACAAAACGCTGTTTGCGAGGGAGATTTAGTCCCAAACCGTTCATCACCATTTGCTCCCTCACCTTCACTCCTCAAAGATCTTATTTCTGGGTTGTGTCCCCGTGTCCTATACTCCTCAACTAGCAGGCAAGCTTTCTATCTGCCCCATCAGTTCCTCTCAATCACACGCAATGCAGGTCATTATACTTCACACATAGGTATTTACTTATTAAACATTGGTCAATGTTCTGTAGCCAGGAGAGGAAAAGCAGTGGCAACGGTCAAAGAATGACTCACACACTCTGATCTTTATAGAATCAGGGAATCCTTCCAGTGCAGAAGGAGGCCATTCGGCCCATTGAGTCTGCACCGACCACAATTCCACCCAAGCCCTATCCCCATAACCCCATGCATTTACCCTAGCTGGTCCCCCTGACACTAAGGGGCAATTTAGCATGGCCAATCCACCTAACCCGCACATCTTTGGACTGTGTGAGGAAACTGGAGCACCTGGAGGAAACCCACACAGACACGGGGAGAACGTGCAAACTCTGCACAGACAGTGACCCAAGCTGGGAATCGAACCCGGGTCCCTGACGCAGTGAGGCAGCAGTGCTAACTACTGTATCACCGTGCCGCCCAAGGACGATCCTTTAAAACCGAGATGAGGAGGAATTTCTTCAGCCAGAGAGTGGTGAATCTGTGGAACTCTTTGCCACAGAAGGCTGTGGAGGCCAGGTCATTGAGTGTCTTTAAGACAGAGATGGATAGATTCTTGATTAATAAGGGGATCAGGGGTTATGGGGAAAAGGCAGGAGAATGGGCATGAGAAAAATATCAGCCATGATTGAATGGTGGAGCAGACTCGATGGGCCGAGTGGCCTAATTCTGCTCCTATGTCTTCTGGTCTTATCTCGCCACTTTACCAGGAAATGCACAGAAAGGTTAAAGTTCACTCAAAAATCAGAGGCCCAGTGATGGTGTGTGCTACTCAATTTGCATTTACCGACCAGAAATGCAATTTTCCACATCTGGATTTCCAATTAGCCACATGTGGTTGGTGGCAAATGGAATGGGCAACTTTATTTTCGACGTTATCCTTTAAAACAGGCACCCCCTCTGGCTTACCACGGTCTGCACTATGAGAGCTGGAGATGCTACTGAAACCATTCCCAAGCACTGTGGGTGGGATTATTCCCTCCCTGTTCGCCAGTTTGCTGCAGTTTATCCCAAAGGAATGTGTAGCTGTTGACACAGGAATTACTAGACAATCCAGAAAACAGGACCAGTTTGTTTGCGTTGTGCCATCCTGGTGGTCGCTTGCGACTTTGATAATGGAGTTATTGACTAATTATAGTGATCAATCTCTCATCAATGAGTCTACAACAGACCCGGCCATGAGTGTCTGGATTTTCATGCCTCCAGCAACCATACACCCTGCATCTGGATCTGGTTGGCTCCATTGTGGGAGCAAGTGTTTACTAGACCACCCCCCCTTCCATCCCCTTATTAATCAAGAATCTATCCATCTCTGTCTTAAAGACAGTGACCCAATTTCAGCTGGCCAATGTCTGTGTCTGATGGATCTCACAGGGGTCATGAATCATCGTCTGGATTCAGGTACCATTTGAAAGTTAAGGTCAAAATCCTTACGCCAACTGGCTCCTCATATCCTCCATCCCAATTCATACAATAAAAAAGACTTGCATCTACATAGCGCCTTTCGCATCCATGGGATGTCTCAAAATGCTTTACAACCAATGACGCACACCTGGGGCATAGTCACTGTTGTAATGTAGGAAACGCAACAACCAATTTGTGCACAGTGAGATTCCACAGACAACAATGTGATAACGACCAGATAATCTATTTCTGGCTTCTGAAGAGGAATCTCTTCACTCAGAGGGTGGTAAAACTTTGGAATTCTTTACCCCAGAGGGTTGTGGAAGTTCAGTTATTGAGTCTGTTCAAAGCAGAGATGGATAGATTTCTCGATCCTGATGACATCAAGAGATATGGAGATAGTAGGAATAATAGCGTAGATGATCAGCCAGGATCTGTTTGATGAAGGGGAGGAGTTCTCTGATGATGGGGAAGGAGGCATTCCAGAACTGGCAGCAGATACAGGGGGATGGATGTGGGTTTGGGAGAGGTGCTTGGGGTGGAGTTGGTTAGGGAGGGGCCTTGTTACTCTCCACTGGCAATCTCTCGTGCTGAGGAAGATTCTTTCTGGTGCATGGCTGGGTTGAATTGAGATGCCAGTGTTAGCTGTGGGTTCACAGATGGCTGATGGACCCTATCTTAACCTCACAGGCACTCCCACAGTGAGGCAGCTGGTGGAGGTGGTGGCGGATTGTTGGCAGCTTCCCGCATCTCTTGCGATCTCTCTCAGTGAGGTGGAGATGCCGGAGTTGGATTGGGGTGGGCACAGTAAGAAGCCTCACAACACTAAGTTAAACTCCAACAGGTTTACTTGGAATCTTGAACTTTCGGAACGCTGCTCACCTGACTCAATTGATGAAGGAGCAGTGCTCCGAAAGCTCGTGATTCCAAATAAACCTGTTGGACTTTAACCTGGTGTTGTGAGACTACTTACAATCGCTCTCTGTGGCTGCCCTTGTTGATTGGAAGGTCTGGATGCCATTTTTGATTATGGATCACCAGTGGATTACTGTGGAGTCCTGAGGCTTCCTCTGTTAAATGATAGACTTTTCCCAACGTATTCCTGATATCTCAGTCCCTCACGTGCGCACATGACAACATTTCTGAACACTCGGGTTGCCAACCCTTGACATATTCCCGGAGGTAGCATCATGTGACCTCTCATGTCCTATTGGTTGCTCAGAATGCCCATCCTCACTGTGCCCCACCTTCCCGGACAAATCCGAAAGTAAACAGACCATTCATTACCCATCTGGCTGGCGCTTTAGTTGTCGGTCGATTGGCCTTTATTCCCAGTGTAACTAAAGAACAAAGGATTGCAAAGGTTTGACTTTTTTCTCATGCCCCGATGATCTTTTTCCCGCAGCACTGTGGCGGAGGTTAATCTTTAATTCCTGGAGGGTTGGTCACCTCACCTTCCGTTAGATCTCCTCCATTTTGATGGATCGTTCTTGGGAAAGAGTTTTTAAAGTTTATTTATTAGTCGCAAGTAGGCTTACATTAACACCAGTGAAGTTATTATGAAAATCCCCTAGTCGCCACACTGCAGCGCCTGTTCGGGTACACTGGGGAAGAATTTAGCACGGCCAATGCACCCTAACCAGTGCGTCTTTCGGACTGTGGGAGGAAACCTGAGCACCCGGAGGAAACCCACGCAGACACGGGGAGAATGTGCAGACTCCGCACAGACGGTGACCCAAGCCAGGAATCGAACCCGGCTCCCTGACGCTGTGAGGCAGCAGTGCTAACCACTGTGCCACCGTGCCGCCTCAGCAGTAGGTCGGACAATCACCCCCAATTGTTAGAGTGTCACTGGAACCTTTCACGGTGATACTTGCAAAGCACCTTCGCCCCTTACCACTTGAGGCTAGAGTTTGTACATGGGCTGAAACAGGGAAACGCAGAGAGGGATAAGTAACTAAAAGAACAGACAATGAGGAAAAAAATCAGTGAAACGACCAGACGCAAACAGAACCTTAATTTTCTGAAGAAACTTGCAGAGAAGCGATGGAAACATTGATGCTGCAGATTTAATGGCTTTTGACCTCTGGTATCCATGACTACGTGGCGAACTTCTTTTGGAAATGTTAACAGAAATGCTTGTGGGGGGGGGGGTTTAAAATCCACCAGCCAGCCGCTCGCACTCTGAAGAGACAGAAGCATCCACCGATGCAGCCTGCCTCCTGAGGTCACGCTGAACCCCAGCATGAACTCCAGCCCTTCCCCAGGCACCGTGGGTGGGCCCCAGTAAGCATCGAGCGACTCTTAAACCTCAGCAACTGTGCCTGCTTATCAGAGGACATTGTGTTTTGCTCTTGATGTCAGAGGGTTTAAGATGCTGGGATAGGGGCTGGTGGGATGGGGGGGGGAGGAGGGGGGAGGACCTTGACTCGTTTGGGAAACATGCAGAAGGGGGTTAGGTCGATGCAGAAGCATTTTATTTCAAAGCTGCACGTTGTTTTTTGTCCGCTCTGCTCTCTTGGTAAATTGACAGTCTCTGGTAACACGACTGGAAGTTGAAAGTTCCTCAATCCCAGTAAATTATTGATAGAGGCAACACACTGTGCTGAGACTGTCACGCTGGCTGTATTGGCTAATCTTAGCTTGCATTCCTGAAGATCAAAACATTGGCGCTGTGGATTTAGTGCCCTGTGTGTGACTGCAGCTCCCACAATGAATGTCACATTGCCTGGCAACATGGCACTGCGACAACTAGTTGTCAGGGGGTCGGCGGGGAAGGGGGTTGGATGAAAGGGGTCAGCCAGGGAGTGTCTAGGTGAAGCAGCCTTGGCACATTTGCCATCGAATCGAAGCCAGAATCTCAGCGGAACTGAAATGGACTGGATCCAGAGCTCGTGCTAACCCCTGTGTCCGAGCAAGATTTACACTATCTTTTTGGAATGTGCAAAACATTTAAACATGGAAAGGAAAGAGATGGCACTTCAGAAAGCAAAATCTGGTGAGTTCCCTCTGCGCTCTCTTGAGCATTAGCCCTGGTTCAGCGGGGAACACTCTCGTCTCTTGAGTCACAGCACTCTCACCAACTATTACAGATTCGGCATGTCCACTACGACTCTCACCAACCTTTACAGATGCACCATAGAAAGCATTCTTTCTGGTTGTATCACAGCTTGGTATGGCTCCTGCTCTGCTCAAGACTGCAAGAAACCAGTCCAAAGATGTGCGGGTTAAGTGGATTGGCCATGCTAAATTGCCCCTTAGTATCAGGGCGGCGAGCTAGGATAAATACATGGTGTTACGGGAATGGGGCCTGGGTGGGATTGTGGTCAGTGCAGACTCGATGGGCTGAATGGCCTCCTTCTGCACTGTAGGGATTCTATGAAACTACAAAGGGTCGTGAACGAAACCCAGTCCATCATGCAAACCAGCCTCCCATCCATTGACTCTGTCTACACTTCCCGCTGCCCCAGAAAAGCAGCCAGCATAATTAAGGACCCCACGCACCCCAGACATTCTCTTTTCCACTTCTTCTGTCGGGGCAAAGACACAAAAGTCTGAGGTCACGTACCAACCGACTCAAGAACAGTTTCTTCCCTGCTGCCATCAGACTTCTGAACGGACTTACCTCTTTCTCTACACCCTAGCTTTGACTGTAACACTGCATTCTGAACTCTCTCCTTTCCTTCTCTATGAACGGTATGCTTTGTCTGTATAGCACACAAGTAACAATACTTTTCACTGTGTACTAATACATGTGACAATAATAAATCAAATCAAATGGAAAAAGGTTTCAGGGTCAAGTCCCACTCCAGAATTCAAGCAGAAAATATCAAGGCTGACACTCCAGTGCAGTAAGAAGTCTCACAACACCAGGTTAAAGTCCAACAGTTTTATTTGGTAGCACAAGCCACAAGCTTTCCGAGCGCTGCTCCTTCATCGGGTGAGACTACCAAATAAACCTGTTGGACTTGAACCTGGTGTTGTGGTAACTCTTACTGTGCTCACCCCAGTCCAACGCCAGCATCTACACATCACTCCAGTGCAGTACAGAGGAGTGCTGCACTGTCTGAGATGCCGTCTTGCAGGTCAGATGCTAAATTGAGGCCCTGTCTGCCTGTTCAGGTCGATGCAGAAAGTACAGTGGTGCTATCTCGAAATTGAGAATGGACATTATCACCTTCATGAAAACAAGAACTGGACATTATCACATTGAGGGATTTTGCTGTGCGTAAACTAGCTGCCACGTTTGTTACGTCAGGACAGTGGCTGTACCTTTCTCAGTGCCTTAATGAAGCCCAGTTTGAGAGGTGACTTATTAAGGTTTTCAAAATCCTGAGGAGTTTCGAGAGAGAAATACTCTGGCTTCCCATTGGTGGATGAGTTGAGAACCAGAGGGCACTGATGATTGAGAGAAGAACCAAAGGTGACCTGATGACAAACTACTTTACACAGCGAGGGAATGGAACACATTGGCTGAGAGTGTGGCGGGGGTGCAGATTCAATTATGACTTTCAAAGGGAAGTTTGGGCGGGATTTTGCAGCCTCGCTCGAGCGAGACCGGAAATCCCCACCCCGGGGTCAACAGAGAGTTCCTTTGTCGGACCGTCACCCAGGCGAGGTGATAGAGTTCCGGCCTTGGATGCATCTGAGGGGAAACAAAAGTGATGGGTAAAGGACAGGGAAGAGGGACTAGCTGAATTGCTTTGGCAGAGAACTGGTACGGGTTCGATGGGCAGTACGGTCTCTTTCGATACGATCATTGTTCCACGATTTTACTCTGACTCTTGTAGTCAGCGGCACGGTGGCACTGTGGTTAGCACTGCTGCTTCACAGCGCCAGGGACCCGGGTTCGATTCCCGGCTTGGGTCACTGTCTGTGTGGCGTTTACACATTCTCTCCGAGTCTGCATGGGTTTCCTCCGGGTGCTCTGGTTTCCTCACACACTCCAAACGTGTGCGGGTTAGGTTGATTGGCCAGGCTAAATTGCCCCTTAGTATCAGGGGGACTAGCTAGGGTAAATATGTGGGGGTTTGGAGATAGGGCCTGGGTGGGACTGTGGTCAGTGCAGACTCGATGGGCCAAATGGCTTCCTTCCTAACACTGTTAGGATTCTATGAAAGCGGTCTGTGTGATCATTCTGACCTTGATTAACATCACAAAGATACCTACCAATGTACCAACTGATCACCACTTCAACAGGCGTTTCTGTCCCAGCCCCTGCAACCCCTATGGACTGTCTCCACCACCACCACCATGCTGAGGTCTTAGTCTTCATTGTGTCAGCTTGTTGGCCGAACAGCAAACACGTGTCCACTGGTGGGGAATGGAGGAGGAAACTTGGCCCCTATCTGTCACCGTCTGGAAGTTGCTGCAGGTTGGCACTGGCTAATTGCCCACCAAGATGCTGTTCACGCACTGGTTATAATGTGGCCCAAAAAGCAGACAGAAAGAACTTGCAGAGTGAGAGCCAATAGAATGTGGGTACACCTGCACCTAGGATTTGAGAACATTGTAATTTACTGAAAGGATTTAAGTTTTATGTTTTCAGTTTATTTTACTAGTGTCACAAGTAGGCTTACATTAACACTGCAATGAAGTTACTGTGAAAATCCCCTAGTCGCCACACTCCAGCGCCTGTTCGGGTACACTGAGGGAGAATTTAGCATGGCCAATGCACCTAACCAGCATGTCATGCGAACTGTGGAAGGAAATCGGAGCACCCGGAGGAAACCAAACAGACACGGGGAGAACGTGCAGACTCCGCACAGACAGTGACCCAAGCCGGGAATCGAACCCGGGTCCCTGGCGCTGTGAGGCAGCAGTGCCAACCCCTGTGCCACCACACAGCTTTCTCCACAGTGCAGTGCAGAAAGGAGGAAGTTTACCAAGAGGTCAGCTGGCTTATATCAAATCAGGAACACAGCATAGGAAACTTTGAGGTGACCTGGGAAGGTGATCTGAATGAAGAGGAACTTGCAGTGAAGCAGCACCTTTCACTGTCCAGGGGAGGCAGCCTGTGAATTCCTACACGAAGGGCCCCGCCCACCGGCAAGGCCAACATTTATTCCCCATCCCTAATTGCCCATAAATTGGTGGGTTGCCAGGCCATTTCCGAGGGCAGTTAAGAGTCAACCACATTGCTGTGGCTCTGGAGTCACGTGTAGGCCAGACCAGGGTAAGGACGGCAGATTTCCTTCCCGAAAGGACATTAGTGAACCAGGTGGGTTTTTACACCAATCGATGATAGTTGTCATGGTCACCATTACTGAGACTTGCTGCATAATTCCAGATTTATTAATGGAATTTAAAATCCACCAGTTGACTTGTTGGAATTTGAACCTGTGACCCCAGAGCATTAATTTGGGCCTCTGGATTACTAACCTAGTGACATTACCACGATTCCTCATCCTCCTACACTCCAGGGATAAAAGTCCCAGCCTATCCAGCCTCTCCTTATAATTCAAACCTTCCAGTCCTGGTAAAATCCTTGTAAATCTTTTTTGTATTCTTTCCAGTTTAATCGCATCCTCCCTATAGCAGGATGACCAGAATTGTACACAGAACTCCAAATGTGGCCTTACCAATGTCTTGTCCAGTTGTAACATAACGTCCCAACTCCTGTACCCAATACACTGACCGATGAAGGCCAGAGTGCCAAACATCTTCTTCACCACCCTGTCTACCTGTAACGCAACTTTCAAGGAACGATGGACCTGCACCCCTAGGTCTCTCTGTTACAATGCTGTTCAAATGCAGCCTGGCCATGATGCCCCTCATGGTCCAATAGCCTAGGGTTCCCCATTTGATTGGTGATTTGGGCGGCGGGGGGGGCGGGGGGGGGGGGGGGGCGGTGATGGGGAACAATGGGGTGGGGAGGTGGTGATGCTGGTGGTTGGGAAGGAGAGGGGAGCCCAGGCTGTACCCCAGAAAGGAGCAACCGCTTTGGAAGATGGGGGGGGGGGGGGGGGGCGATCGTTGAAGGTGCAAAATAAAGAGTCCAGTACTCAGTTGAAAGTGAAATGAATGTACGGTGTCACAGGACTCAGTCCCAGTGGACAGAATTGCTGCATTGTGAGTGCTTTGGAGATAAGTTGGAGGATAACAAATTTATTTCATTCTGGCTGTTTAGACAAAAATCACATCAAACAAATCCTCGTGATGGGCCATGTCCGGTATGGGTTGACACGAATAAGTTTGATTAATTGGAAGACTGGCATTGTTTGGCCCTCTCTGTCTCTCTCTCTTTATTTACTGCCACACACACACATCGCTGGAGCACTCCATCCTATCCTCCAATCCTTTGCCTCGTTGTGAAGCAGGGTGAAAGGGAAAGCTTGACATATTTCATTTTCCGAAAGCTCGTTCGCATTGTGTTCTTTACCGTGGGTGCGAAACAGTCCTTGACCCAACCGGGGGGTTGGGGGGGGGCGGGGGGGGGGGGCGGCGGGGTGGGGGGAGAATCATAGAATCCTACAGTGCAGAAGGAGGCCATTCGGCCCATGGTGCTGTGAGGCAGCAGTGCTAACCACTATGCCACCGTGCCACACCAAAGTGATTGGTGCTTCGAAAGTTGGGAAAGTTGACTGGGGGCAGCACGTTGCTATTGGACTGTCTTTCTTGATGCTGGAAGGCTGTAGGTTGTCCAGATCTCTGAAGCAGACAGGAACAGGAGGGAAGACTGCTACACAGCGCAGGCACTTCAATTTGATTTGATTTGATTTGATTTATTATTGTCACGTGTTAGTATACAGTGAAAAGTATTGTTTCTTGCGCGCTATACAGGCAAAGCATACCATCCATAGAGAAGGGAAGGAGAGAGTGCAGAATGTAGTGTTACAGTCATAGCTAGGGTGTAGAGAAAGATCAACTTAATGCAAGGTAAGTACATTCAAAAGTCTGACAGCAGCAGGGAAGAAGCTGTTCCTGAGTCGGTTGGTACGTGACCTCAGTCTTTCGTATCTTTTTCCCGATGGATGAATGTGGAAGAGAGAATGTCCAAGGTGGGTGGGGTCCTTAATTATGCTGGCTGCTTTTCCGAGGTAGCGGGAAGTGTAGACAGAGTCAATGGATGGGAGGCTGATTTGCGTGATGGATTGGGCTACATTCACAACCCTTTGTAGTTTCTTGTTGCCTTGGGCAGAGCAGGAGCCACACCAAGCTGTGATACAACCAGAAAGAATGTTTTCTATGGTGCATCTGTAAAAGCTGGTGAGAGTTGGAGCTGACATGCCAAATTTCCACCAATCAGCCTCTTCCTGTCAGGTAGCTGCTTTCGTGACTCTCAGGCCCAGGAAGTGGAAAGAGCAAGAGAAATGTCAATCCCCACACAAGCGAACGTTTACGAAATCCTTGATGCGATATCAAAGTATTTTTCATGTTGTAAAAGAGTGATTGCAGTCATGGAGATGTCTCATCGTCAGAACGTGACTGCTACTGTTGTCTTTTGACAAGTGAAAGTGCCGCCGTTTGTTTTGAATTTGACACCTGCCCTTTAGATCGCAATCTCAATAACCTTTGCTGTGCAGGAAATGACAGCGAGATGATTGGAGATCAGGCACCCAGCACCTCATTTGGAAAGGTCAGACTCGAGATCTGCATTTTGAAGATGGGGTAATGCACGTCACCAGTTTATTGAGTGCATTGCTCCTTATGCACTCACTAGTACTCATACTCGATGTATCACAGCTTGGTATGGCTCCTGCTCTGTCCAAGACCGCAATAAACTACAAAGGGTCATAAACGAAGCCCAGTCCATCACTCAAACCAGACTCCCATTCATTGACTCTGTCTACACTTCCTGCTGCCTCAGAAAAGCAGCCAGCATAATTAAGGACCCCATGCACCCCGGACATCCTCTCTTCCACCTTCTTCCGTCGGGAAAAAGATACAAAAGTCTGAGGATACGTACCAACCGACTCAAGAACAGCTTCTTCCCTGCTGCCATCGGACTTTTGAATGGACCTACCTCGTATTAAGTTGATCTTCCTCTACACCCTAGCTATGGCTGTAACACTACATTCTCCACTCTCTCCTTTCCTTCTCTTTGAACAGTATGCTTTGTCAATATAGCGCGCAAGAAGCAATACTTTTCACTGTATACCAATACGTAGAATCATAGAAATCCTATAGCGCAAAAGGAGGCCATTCAGCCCATCGAGCCTGCACCGACAGCAATCCCACCCAGGCCCCTATCCTCAGGCTAAAGGGATGATCCTTTAAAACAGAGATGAGGAGGAATTTCTTCAGCCAGAGAGTGGTAAATCTGTGGAACTCTTTGCCGCAGAAGATTGTGGAGGCCAGGTCATTGAGTGTCTTTATTCAGAGATAGATAGGCTCTTGATTGATAACGGGATCAGGGGTAATGGGGAAAAATCAGGAGAATGGGGATGAGAAAAATATCAGCCATGATTGAATGGCGGAGCAGACTCGATGGGCCGAGTGGCCTAATTCTGCTCCTATGTCTTATGGTCTTATCCCTTGGTATTTACCCTTGGTAGTCCCCCTGACACTAAGAGTAAATTTATGTGACATGTGACAATAATAAATCAAATCAAAACTCATCCTATTAAATTGTGCAGCACACAATGAGGATGTTCGGCCCATCATCTTTGGACTGTTGGAGGAACCGGAGCACCCGGAGGAAACCCACGCAGACATGGGGAGAAAGTGCAAACTCCACACTGGTAATCGCCCAAGGCCGGAATTGAACCTGGGTCCCTGGCACTCAATCCTACCCGCTGCTCTTGCCTCCATAGCTCTGTAAATCTTTCCTCAGCTTCAGCTGTTTATCTACTGGCCTTTGGGGTGATGCTACTGCCCTTGCTTCTACCGGGCAGTGCATTCCAGTTCACAGTTACTTGCTACGTGATTTTGTTCCTTTGTGTAACCTCTCCTTTTGACAATAACTTTAAAATCAGCCCGTGAACCAACCCTCCACAGATCCAAGATTGTTAACAGTGGTCTATCGCCATCGTTCAGGAAAGACTGAAGAGACTGGGGCTCTTTTCAGTAGCACAGGGAAGGCTGACCTGACAGACCTCTTCCTGATTTATGGAAGAGTTTGATGGGGTAGACAAAGAGGTTTCTTGTGTCCCTGTGGTTTCAATTCGTGCGTGTGACCAGAACTAGGATTCATAAATATCAGTCGTTGCTAATAAATCCAACTGGGAAACTTTGTCACCCAGAGAGTGGTCAAATGGGCCAAAATCCTGGAATTCCCTCTGTAACAGCACTGTGGATGTAACAAGAACAGAAGATGCTGGAAGATCTCAGCAGATCTGGCAGCATCTGTGGAGAGAGAAGAGAGCCAACGTTTCGAGTCTGGATGACGTTCCGTCAGATGACCTTTGGTTATTCAGACTCGAAACGTTGGCTCTATCCTCTCCCCACAGAGGCTGTCAGACCTGCTGAGATTTTCCAGCATTCTCTGTTTTTGTTTCAGATTCCAGCATCCGCAGTAATTTGCTATTACACAGCACTCTGGCTGTACCCACATCACATGGTCTGCAGTGTTTTAAGAATGATGTGGAGATGCCGGCGTTGGACTGGGGTAAACACAGTAAGAAGTTTAACAACACCAGGTTAAAGTCCAACAGGTTTATTTGGTAGCAAAAGCCACACAAGCTTTCGGAGCTCTAAGCCCCTTCTTCAGGTGAGTGGGAATTCTGTTCACAAACAGGGCTTATAAAGACACATTGTAAAGACAAATTGAGTCTGTGTCTTTATAAGCTCTGTTTGTGAACAGAATTCCCACTCACCTGAAGAAGGGGCTTAGAGCCTCGAAAGCTTGTGTGGCTTTTGCTACCAAATAAACCTGTTGGACTTTAACCTGGTGTTGTTAAACTTCTTACTGTGTTTTAAGAAGGCAGCTCACGACCACCTTCTGAAGGGCAAACAGGGATGGGTAATAAATGTTGGTCTATCCTGTGACGCCCACATCACACGAGTGAATTAAACTAAATATGGAACGTGCTGCCACAGGGAGCACTCGAGATGAGTAGATACACTTAAGTGGAAACTAGATAAGCTCATGTGCTGATGGGGTGGGATAAAGTTGTCTGGAACCAGAATTAGACCATAGGACGTAGGAGCAAGAGTAAGCCATTTACAACACTGCTTAGGATCTATCTGTTTGACTCAGCTTTCGGTGAGCTGAACTAGTATCTCCTCATTTTTTTATTTTTATTATAGAATGCTGACAGGGCAAAAGGAGGCCATTCGGCCCATCGAGCCTGCACTGACCACAATCCCACCCTGGCCCTATTCCTGTAACCCTCATTTACCCTGCTAATCCCCCTGACATTAGGGTCAATTTATCATGGCCAATCTACCAAACCAGCACACCTCTAGGACTGTGGGAGGAAACTGGAGCATCCGGAGGAAACCCACGCAGACACGGGGAGAACCTGCAAACTCCACACTTTTATGCCATGTAGTGGTACTGAGTGTTGGGGCGTCTTGTTGAAGTTGTACAAGACATTGGCAAGGCCACACTTGGAATACTGTGTGCAATTCTGGTCACCCTATTATAGAAAGGATATTATTAAACTAGAAAGAGTGCAGAAAAGATTTACTAGGATGCTACCGGGACTTGATGGTTTGAGTTATAGGGAGAGGCTGGATAGACTGGGACTTTTTTCTCTGGTGCGTAGGAGGCTGAGGGGTGATCTTATAGAGGTCTATAAAATAATGAGGGGCATAGACAAGGTAGATAGTCAATATCTTTTCCCAAAGGTAGGGGAGTCTAAAACTAGAGGGCATAGGTTTAAGGTGAGAGGGGAGAGATACAAAAGTGTCCAGAGGGGCAATTTTGTCACACAGAGGGCGGTGAGTGTCTGGAACAAGCTGCCAAAGGTAGTAGTAGAGGCGGGTACAATTTTATCTTTTAAAAAGCATTTAGATAGTTACATGGGTATGATGGGTATAGAGGGATATGGGCCAAATGTGGGCAATTGGGATTAGCTGAGGGGTTTTAAAAAAAAGGGCGGCATGGACTAGTTGGGCCAAAGGGCCTGTTTCCATGCAGTAAACCTCTATGACTCTATGAGTGTCTCTATGACCCTTTTAGAATCCACAGAATCCTGACATGACAAAAGGAGTCCATTCGGCCCATTGAGTCTGCACTGACTTTCCGACAGAGCATCTTATCCAGGCTCTTCCCCTCTGCCCTATCCCCATAACCTCACACATTTACCATGGCTGATCCATCCAACCTACAGATCTTGGGACACTAAGGATCAAATTAACATGGCGAATCCACCATAACCCCATGCATTTACCCTAGCTAGTCCCCCTGACACTAAGGGGCAATTTAACGTGGCCAATCCGCCTAACCCGCACACCTTTGGAGTGTGGGAGGAAACCGGAGCCCCCGGAGGAAACCCAGGCAGACACGGGGAGAACGTGCAAACTCCACACACACAGTGACCCGAGGCCGGGGATCGCACCCGGGTCCATGGGGCTGGGAGGCAGCAGTGTCAACCACTGTGCCACCGTGCCGCTAGGGTCCCCAGATCCGAAGATCTGACTCTGCGCCTCTTCCAGAGAGGGTTAAACCTCCTGCCGACTGCCTGTGCCTGACGGTTCCCTCCCCACCCCTTCCATATTTTATCAGAGAATGAAATGGGAGATGCAGCAATAAGGGCCCAGACAGATGCAGCCTCAATACACGCCAGCGGATGAGAATGGGCAAATGAGACTTGTCAGACGACAAATTGAAAATGCCAATTTCACTTAGACTTCAGTGTTTCTCTTCTTGGCCAAGTCCTGTGCGTTATTTCATGTGTAAATGAATGGCCTCCCCCTGGATAATGCAGTGCAGTCAACAGCTCCTTGAGGTACGATTTTATATGGAAGATAGGTTGTGTGGGGTGGGGGTAGGGGGTGGGGGGGGGAGACAAATGCCTCAAGAAGATTATCGAAGATCTGAAGAGAGAGGCTGGCATTTGAAGATTGAGTCTCCACGAAAATTACATGTCCTTAGTGTCGATCTTCAGTTCACCTTCCAAGAGGCTGCAGCTCATGAATAACAAAAGTACCTGTTTCCAAGGGTAGTGAAGGCTGTTTTAATACTCTGGAGTGTGTCGTTTTGTAACATGTGGCCTTTATTTTATTGCTTCTCTTGTTCAATTACACAGATCTTTGTGCGCTCTTTGCTGAGTTAGCAACGCAGTGCCAGACAGCAAAACTGGACCTCTCGCCTGGCTGGACTTCTCCTTTTCAAACTAATCATCCTTTATCACGTCTAAAAGTTGTTTTAAGGAACACTTTGTCCCTCTGAATGGGCTGGGCTGTGCAGCTCAGCAGAAGTCCCACTGGCCTCTTGTTCTGTTCTGAACTCCAAGGATAAACAATTCACTTAGCGATAGAGAATGAGCGTGGGGGTGGAGTTTGATTGCTCTGCTGAAGCGCCAGCACAGACAAAAGTGGCAGAATGGCCTCTCCTGGGTGCCAGGATTCTGTGATCGGGCGGCACGGTGGCACAGTGGTTAGCACTGTTGCCGCACAGCACAAGGGACCTGAGTTCGATCCCCAGTGGCTTGGGCCACTGTCTGTGCGGAGTCTGCACGTTAGAGTCTTTGATTTGATTTGATTTGATTTGATTTATTATTGTCACATGTATTAACATACAGTGAAAAGTCATAGAGGTTTACAGCATGGAAACAGGCCCTTCAGCCCAACTTGTCCATGCTGCCCCTTTTTTTAACCCCTATGCTAGTCCCAATTGCCTGCGTTTGGCCCATTTCCCTCTATACCCATCTTACCCATGTAACTGTCTAAACTCTTTTTAAAAGACAAAATTGCACCCGCCTCTACTACCTCTCCCCGTGTCTGCGGGGGTTTCCTCCGGCTGCTCTGGTTTCCTCCCACAGTCTGAAACATGTGCTGGTTAGGTGCATTGGCCATGCTAAATTCTCCCTCAGTGTACCTGAACAGGCTCTGGAGTGTGGCGACTAGGGGATTCTCACAGTAACTTCATTGCGGTGTTAATGTAAGCCTGTTTGTGACACTGATAAATAGATAATAAAACAACTTCCTCCTTGAAGACACTCCTTAAAATGTAGCTCGTTGACCAAACTAAATATTTCCTTAAGCGGCTGTGTCCAAGTTTGTTTAATAAACCTCCAATGCGCTCCCTCAGGCTGCTTTACTGCATTATAGGAGCTACACAAATGCAAATTGTTGTATAACTGGTCACTTGATCTTTTCAATAAGCAAAATGCTGTGTTCGCTGGAATCTGTAACAAGAACAGGAGGCACTGGGGAAGCTCAGTTAGTCTGGCAGCATCCGTAAGGAGAGAGTAAGCAGAGTTAACATTTCGAGTCCAGAACTGATGCGTCCCCTGTTCTTGCTGCACTTAATCTCATTGTTGTTTGTTGTGTGTGAGAGCTGCTTTGTATCAACTGCTTGCTGGGTCTGTCATAAGCAACAGGGAACACTCAAAAATGCTGCATTGGCTTTGGGGATGTGAAAGGAGGTATATAAATGCAGTTTTCTACCCTTAAAATAGAATCCCAAAAATGCAGGAGGAGGCCATTTGGCCCATTGAGAGCCTGTGCTGTCAACAATCCCACTCAGACCCAATCCTTGTAATCCCTTCTATTTACCTTGATAATCCTCCTGACTCTTAACGGCAATTTAACATGGCCAATCCCCCTAACCTGCACATCTTTGGATTCAAAGGGGCAATTTAACATGGCCAATCCTCCTAACCTGCACACCTTCGGACACTAGGGGCAATTTAGTATGGCCAATCCACCAATACACCTTTTGATGTATTTCAGACATCAGAGGGACGTTTTTTACACAGAGGGTGGTGGGGGCCTGGAATGCGCTGCCAAGTAGGGTGGTGGAGGCAGGCACGCTGACATCGTTTAAGACTTACCTGGATAGTCACATGAGCAGCCTGGGAATGGAGGGATACAAACGATTGGTCTAGTTGGACCAAGGAGCGGCACAGGCTTGGAGGGCCGAAGGCCTGTTTCCTGTGCTGTACTGTTCTTTGTTCTTTGTTCTTTGTTCTAACCTGCACATATTTGGACACTAGGGTAAATTTAGCATGGCCAATCCCCCAACCTGCACATCTTGGGACACTAAAGGGCAATTTAGCACGGTCGATCCACCTAACCTGCACATATTTGGACTGTGGGAGGAAACCGGAGCATCCGGATGAAGCCTGTGCAGGCACGGGGAGAATGTGCAGACTCCACACAGACAGTGACCCGAGGCCGGGAATCGAACCTGGGTCCTTGGTGCTGTGAGGCAGCAGCGCTAACCACTGTGCCGTCCCTGGTTTCATGGGAGGAGCAAGGATATGACACGGGAAGAGAGGACGAGGAGTAACTTTTAGAAGTGGATCTATTGCTGCTGTTTAGTCTGCGGGATATCCCATAACAGTGCATTATCCTGAGTGACTCCATTGTTGCAAGTTATTATTGGGGCTTATGTTCCTCTTGATGGATTCAAGGCATGAATCATTCATTTAATCTCTTCTGACACGACTGTCATTTTCTTTAAAGTGGCTTCGAATTCCTCTCTGAAGGAGGTCATTAACTGTCAGCAAAAATTCCAGCTTCCCTGGGCCTATTGATCGGATGCTAGGCAGTGTGCGCTGAGCCGAGTCCTGAAAGACGATTTAACAGGAGATGATCTGAAATCATTGGGATGGCGCTGCGTTCGACCTCGACACCACTCTTTGCTGGGTTTTGCCTGTGCTCCGTTTTGAAGGCGGCAACTGACATAGGGAGAGGGGTTGGGGGAGGGGGTGTCATGGGAGTGTGTGTCCCAGAGCAGGGGGTTAGCGGAGGGTGGGGGTGGAGGGGGGGGGGGGGGGGTGGGGTGGGGTGGGGGGGTGGAGGAGGTGGGTGCCTCAGAGCAGAGGGTGGGCAGGGGGTTGGGAGTTGTGTGTCCCAGGGCAGGGGATTGGCAGGGAGGGAGGGGGGGGTGAACCAGAGCAGGGGGTTGACGGTTGTGGGGGGGGGGGGGGGGGGGTTGGTGGAGGTGTGTGTGTGTGTGTGTGCGTGCCCCAGAGCAGGTGGTTGGCGGGGAGAGGGGGGGGTTGTCCCAGAGCAAGGGGTTGGCCGGGGGGGCGGGGGTGTCCCAGAGCAGGGGGTTGGCAGTTGTGGCGGGGGGGGGGGGGGTTGGTGGAGGTGTGTGTGCGCGTGTCCCAGAGCAGGTGGTTGGGGGGGGGGGGGGGGGGTGGTGGGTTGTTGTCCCAGAGCAAAGGGTTGGCAGGGAGAGGGGGGGGGGGGTGGGGTGTCCCAGAGTAGGGGCTTGGCGGTGGTCCTCCATGACTGCTGGGCTTCCTGGACATTCTGTCTTTCACCTCGGGCGAGGCTGGGCTATGAATGTCGATGGGAGGTGGGGAATGGCCAGGGGGGTGATGGGGTTCAATGCCAGTTATCCTTTTGTTGCTGAGCAGCAATTTAGCATGGCCAATCCACCTCACCTGCACACCTTTGGAGTGTGGGAGGAAACTCACGCAACACGGGGAGAAGGTGCAAGCTTTGCACAGTCACCCAAGTCCGGAATTGAACCCGGGGCCCTGGCGCTGTGAAGCAGCAGTGCTAATCACCGTGCCAGTGGAGTGTTTTGGAATATTTTACAGAAGGCAGTTGTTGTACGTGTTTACAGCCGCGCCCGAGTGTCCGTTGGGTGTCAGTTTGAGGTGTCCAAGGACTGTGAACGCATTAACCAGACTGAGGTCTGGGACTTGACGCTGCGCTGTAATGTTTGGATTCGCCACATCAGCTATTAAACCCAAAGATCCTTCTCTCTCCCTCTCCGGGTATTGGATCCCATGGCGATGGGCTACTTGTGTCTCAGCCAAGGTCCATCAAAAAACGGACCGATCTTTTGTTTGAGTTGCTGTGGGATCTTGCTGTGCACAAATTTGGCTCCTCTTGAGTGTTGGTGCCAGTTTGCTCTTCAGAAGCAGAGGATGAGGTTTGGGATGCGCGGAGGGGGTGAGCAAATGCCAACTCTTCACTTCCAAACTCTTCCCTTCCGACATAGAATCCCGAGAGTACAGAAGGAGGCCATTCAGCCCATCAAGTCTGTACCAACCACAATTCCACCCAGGCCCTATTCCCGTAACCCTCATTTACCCTGCTGATCCCCCTGACACTCGGGTCAATTTTGCACGGCCAATCAACTTAACCTCCACATCTTTGGACATGGGTCAGTGATTAGCTGGAAGCCTCCCTCCCACCTCCTCCCTGCCTCACCTCACGCTCTCTCCTGCCCCTTACCCATCCCACCCTCCGCATCCCCGAAGGTGACATCTTCAATCCCAACACCTCGACCCAACTGAGCTCAACCTCTGTGGCACTGACCACTGTTTGAATGTGTTGTGAATGGGATGTTCATTGTATTTTTTTATGGGATGTGGGTGTCGCTGGCTGGGCCAGCATTTATTGCCCATCCCTAATTGTCCTCAGGAAGGTGGTGGTGAGCTGCCATGTTGAACCGCTGCAATCCCTGTGGTGTTGGTACACCACACCTCACCCTAACCCTACCTGGTTAAGATACCCAAGCATTTATAAAGAGAGCTTGCTGGGACATGGGGGTTGGTAAGTAGGAAGAATAGAGGCATGGACTATTTTCTAAACGGTGACAAAATTCATAATGCTAAAGTGCAAAGGGACTTGGGAGTCCTAGTCCAGGATTCTCTAAAGGTAAACTTGCAGGTTGAGTCCGTAATTAAGAAAGCAAATGTAATGTTGTCATTTATCTCAAGAGGCTTGGAATACAAAAGCAGGGATGTACTTCTGAGGCTTTATAAAGCACTGGTTAGGCCCCATTTGGAGTACTGTGAGCAATTTTGGGCCCCACACCTCAGGAAGGACATACTGGCACTGGAGCGGGTCCAGCGGAGATTCACACGGATGATCCCAGGAATGGTAGGCCTGACATACGATGAACGTCTGAAGATCGTGGGATTATATTCATTGGAGTTTAGGAGGTTGAGGGGAGATCTGATAGAAACTTACAAGATAATGAACGGCTTAGATAGGATGGACGTAGGGAAGTTGTTTCCATTAACAGGGGAGACTAGGACGCGGGGGCACAGCCTTAGAATAAAAGGGAGTCACTTTAGAACAGAGATGAGGAGAAATTTCTTCAGCCAGAGAGTGGTGGGTCTGTGGAATTCATTGCCACAGAGGGCTGTGGAGGCCGAGACGTTGAGCGTCTTCAAGACAGAAATTGATAAATTCTTGATTTCTCGAGGAATTAAGGGCTATGGGGAGAGAGCGGGTAAATGGAGTTGAAATCAACCATGATTGAATGGTGGAGTGGACTCGATGGGCCGAATGGCCTTACTTCCGCTCCTATGTCTTATGTCTTATGGTCTAAGGAGGCATGTAATGCTACATTCTGTAAATAAACCTATTATCAAGAAAGGTATTAGTGTCTACTTTCACGCACCACCATCTGACTGGAAATCGGACTAACGTGGGTCTTAGTACTGAACACTGCGAGATCCTCCCCCACCTTAAACCCCTGTGACTGAACACCTAACCCTGCTTCCTGGCTGAGGTGTTGATGTCGAGCTGATCACTCTTCACGTTGTCTACTCGTGTCCATGAGGTGGCCAAGTGGAGAATCATCACCAGAGTCAAGAGGAACAGGCCAACATTGTGGAATATTCATCCACCTGCACTCTGTTACACTGTGTACCCATCTCCACAAACATCACGCTTTCCCTCTCTTCATTCCCCGCCATTCACTTCTGTTACCCTTTCTATCTTTTCTCTCTTTTTAACTGTTCCTGTTTTTCTCTCTCCTTCTGTCTTTATGTTTTATTTGATGGTCTCCCTTGCTTCTGTGTTTGATCTGTCCCTCGCATTTCCTCTCTTTCATTCTCTTTCTCACTTTCTCTTTCTCACTTCGCACCTTCCCTTTCACTTTCTCTTATTCTCTCACTCTCATTCTCTCTCACGCTCTCTCTCTCGTTCTCCCTCACATTCTCTCTCTCTCACATTCTCTCTCTCTCATTCTCTCGTTCTCCCTCACATTCTCTCTCTCTCACATTCTCTCTCTCTCATTCTCTCTCTCTCTCGTTCTCCCTCACATTCTCTCTCTCTCTCACATTCTCTCTCTCTCATTCTCTCTCTCTCTCGTTCTCCCTCACATTCTCTCTCTCATTCTCTCTCTCTCTCTTTCACATTCTCTCCCACATTCTCTCTCTCTCTCATTCTCTCACTCGTTCTCTCTCACTTTCTCTCGTTCTCTCACTCACGTTCTCTCTCTCACATTCTGTCACATTCTCTCCGTCACGTTCTCTCTCGTTCTGTCTCATATTCTCTCTCTCTCTCTCTCTCTCATTCTCTCTCTCGTTCTCTCTCTCATTCTCTCTCTCGTTCTCTCACACACACACCCTGAAGTTTTACAGACACCAATAAGGTGCATTTAGGGAGATGTTTTGAGCTAAACCAGATAAGCCGGATCTAAGGGAGTTGTACGCAGTTTAACTGGAGCTTAGTGAATTCTTGTACTAGTCTGCCACCTAGTGTTGGAAATCATAATTCAGACCATATTCAAAAGGAAATTGCACCAATTTCTGATTCAGCACAGGGTACAGGGATATGGGTTTTGCGAGGAATGGTTATTGCTGAGAGTGGTAGTTCTGGTTAGATGAACCTCTCCTGTGCTACTGAGTGATAGAGGCCAGGGAATTTCCATGTTCACTCCCTGATCTGTGCTGGGTCAACAGAAAGGAGTCTGGAATTGGCCACAGCACCAGATAGGTTACTAAACCTGGCGGCAACCAGTGACCTGGCCTGGAAGGTGGCTCAGTGCACACATCTGAGAGGATAGGCTTGGCTGCAATACATATTCTGCACACGCACATACAATCTCTCTCACATCCCTACCCTACACGCATACAAGTGCACACATGTACCCTGCACACACACACACACGTACCATCCACACACACACAAGTGCACACACATACCAGTACACACACACACAAACACACACACACACACATGTATCATGAACACACTTAGACTTAGAACAGTACAGCACAGAACAGGCCCTTCGGCCCACGATGTTGTGCCGAGCTTTATCTGAAACCAAGATCAAGCTATCCCACTCCCTATCATCCTGGTGTGCTCCATGTGCCTATCCAATAACCGCTTAAATGTTTCTAAAGTGTCTGACTCCACTATCACTGCAGGCAGTCCATTCCACACCCCAACCACTCTCTGCGTAAAGAACCTACCTCGGACATCCGTACTGTGCACACACATAAGTGCGCACACATACCAGTACATACACACACACACACACGTACCATAAACACACGCAAGTGCCCTGCACACACATGCGTGCGCTGCACACACATGTACCATGCACACACACCTTGCACCCCACTCGTTGCCTCGGCTTAAGCATGAGGTACGTCCACTGGGGTACCATGTGAATGCTGGTGTCTGTCCAATCCATCCCGGAGGCCGTCAGGGTATCCATGAAAGGGGGGGGGTTGTGGGCGGGGGGGGGGGGGGGGGGGGGGGTGGGGGGGGGGGGCGGTGGTTGGCGAAGGGTGGAATTTGTATTTCTTAAACGGAGGGGTCCTGGTTTGCTGTGCACAAATTGGCTGCCGCACTTCCTGTGACTGCATTCCAAAAGTATTTCATTGGCTATGAAGTGCTTTGAGGTGTCCGGTGATTGTGCGAAGCACGATATAAACACCAGGCTTTCTTTCCACCTTCGGGCTGGGAACAGAATTTTTGCACATGGCCGACTTGCGCACCGGGGCACAACCTCCTTCCGCCCTTCAAACCGTGGGCGCTAAACCTCCACCGCACTGCGCCCCCCCCCCCCCCGATTCTTCTCATTCGGGGCGGGTTGCATGTTGGAGACAAGCTAGAGGGATGGCCAGGTGCCAGTTAAATAAACGACAAACACTGGCTGGTGTGTATTGTTTAAACCGGATCTCTCCTGATGTCACCGGCCTGTTTGATGAGATAATTCAACACAGAGAAAAATCTGAAGCTGCAAATCCGAGTACGGTCACTGCACAATCTGATTTGCAAAGCACATTCCAGAATGGCATTTAACTGAAACGCGACGTCCTCCTTCCTTCTCCATTCTTCCTCCACATATTGGAGCACAGGACGGAGGAGCAGCAGGAGGCCATTCTGCCCCTTTGAGGCTGCTCCTCCGTCCAATTTCCCGGGGTGGAAGTGTCAATTACAAGGGGAGGGCACAGGTTCAAGGTGGGAGGGGCAGCCTTCAGTTATGAGCTGAGGTGAGTGGCAGACCTACTGTTGTTGAGTGAGGGGGCAGTGGCAGAATAAAACAAAACAGCAATAAAGTAACCTTCAGTATCTTATCATGAAAGGACAGTCTGGGGACGATCTTACCAAAACAATTCCAAGTGCCGAATGAGCATGAAACGGGAGAGAATCGGGCCCATTTTCTGGGTGAGGCCCCAGATGCTACCTTATGGCACTGAATAAAAAATAGAGCAAAGTGTGGTTCTCGCCATTAGGGGGCGTGGACAGAGTCTATTCATGCCGGGAAGCCAGCTGCAGCCTGCTAGTGGGTGCTATTGCGCATGCACCCTAACTCCCAGTGCACTATGTCAAGGGTACATAGTGCATTGGGAGGTTTTCACTCCCCCACGCAGACACAGGGACATGTGCAAACTCCACACAGTGGCCCAAGCCGGGAATCAAACCTGGGTCCCTGGGGCAGCAGTGCTAACCACTGTGCCACCATGCCTCCCACAGTCTGAAAGACGTGCTGGTTAGGTGCATTGGCCATGCTAAATTCACCCTCAGTGTACCCGAACAGGCCCGGAGTGTGGCGACGAGGGGATTTTCAAAGCAACTTCATGGCAGTGTTAATGTAAGCCTTACTTGTCACACTAATAAGTAAACTTTAAAACTTAAAATATTAAGCCCATCCGTGCTTGTGTCACTCCTTGAAAAATGGGGTGGCCATTTTATGCCCTGCAACACCTTCTCAAACAGTAATGAGGTGATTCTTGTAAATCAGATAGGATGAGGGGCTTGCTCCCTCCAATGAACGCCTCCCATAGTCACGAGGCTAATGCACCCCTCCTTCTGTATGGCTGAAAAGAGCAACATGTTGCCGAAACTCATCAGGACAAATGCAAGAATGCCAAATTTCAAAGGATCACGCCAGTTTGTGCTACAGGGTGTTGATTGGTAGGTAAGTCGACTTTGATTGGCCGAGACATTGCCACGTGGAAAGCAATGGGGAACTATTGGCTCCCGGGTAATTCCAAAAGGCACCAGGTTTGAACAGATTCCTTTTGTTTGCAGACGATGGGTCCCCGCTTTATGAGTGTATGTTGGTTCTAGCACGAGTAAAGGAGCTGGTTGTTAGCGAAGCTGCTAACGCATTCAGGGTTACTCAGTAAGTGCTGCCGTTTCGTGGAATGCAACAGTAGACACCCACACTTGCTAATCCCACTTTGTCTTTTTCTTCCAGTACACTTATGAAGGAAACGACATCAGCGACCTTCCTGTGGATCTCTCTGTTGTGTGGAATGGGAATTTTGTCATCGACAACCCTGCAAACATTAAAGGTACACCCAGCAAATTAAAGAAAGCATGTTCCTCCACGGGCATCACTGATATCTACACATCCTGAGACCTCGTTAATGAGGCCTGCGGCTTTAAACAGGATGTACCTGGAGACAGCCATGTTTGCAAATGTTGGCTGAAGGAATTGAGTTGATTAAAAAGGAAGGCTTGCATTTATGTAGCACCTTCTACAGCCTCAGGATGCACCACAGAACCTTACATCCGCAGTGGTGTTTGGGCATATTGTCACTCTTGCAATGTATTTGATTTGATTTGATTTATTATAGTCATATGTATTAATATACAGTGAAAAATATTGCTTCTTGCGTGCTATACAGACAAAGCATACCATTCATAGAGAAGGAAAGGAGAGAATGCAGAATGTAGTGTTGCAGTCATAGCTCGGGTGTAGAGAAAGATCAACTTAATGCGAGATAGGTCTATTCACAAGTCTGATGGCAGCAGCAGGGAAGAAGCTGTTCTTGAGTCGGTTGGTACATGAGGGCGGCATGGTAGCACAGTGGTTAGCACTGCTGCTTCACAGCTCCAGGGTCCCGGGTTCGATTCCCGGCTCGGGTCATTGTCTGTGTGGAGTTTGCACATTCTCCTCGTGTCTGCGTGGGTTTCCTCCGGGTGCTCCGGTTTCCTCCCACAGTCCAAAGATGTGCGGGTTAGGTTGATTGGCCAGGTTAAAAATTGTCCCTGAGATGCGTAGGTTAGAGGGATTAGCGGGTAAAATATGTGGGGGTAGGGCCTGGGTGGGATTGTGGTCGGTGCAGACTCGATGGGCCGAATGGCCTCCTTCTGCACTGTAGGGTTTCTATGATTTCTATGACCTCAGACTTTTGTATTTGTCTCCAGGAAGCTCCCATAAATAACAATCTAATATATTTCAGTGATTTTGTCCGAGAGTTATTTTTTTTAATGTTCATTTAGCGATGTGGGCATCGCTGGCTAGGCCACCGTCTATTACCCATCGCTGAATGCCCGTCAGAAGTTGTTGGGTGAGTCGCCTTCTTGAACCACTGCAGTCCGTGTGGTGTAGGTACACCCACAATGCCGTTAGGGAAGGAGTTCCAGAATTTTGACCCAGTGGCAGTGAAGAAACGGTGATATATTTCCAAGTCGGGAGGGTGAGTGGCTTGGAGGGGAACCTCCAGGTGGTGGCGTTCCCAGGTATCTGCTGCTCTTCCTCTAGGTGGGAGTGGTCATGGGTTTGGAAAGTGATGCCTAAGGAACCTTGGTGAGTTCCTGCAGTGCATCTTGTAGCACACTGCTGCCACTGTGCATCGGTGGTGGAGGGAATGGATGTTGAAGGTGGTGGATGGGGTGCTAGTCAAAAGGGTCATTTTGTCGTGGGGTGGCACAGTGGCACAGTGGTTACCACTGCTGCCTCACAGCACCAGGGACCCGGGTTCAATTCCGGCCTTGGGTGACTGTGTGGAGTTTGCACATTCTCCCCGTGTCTGCGTGGGTTTCCTCCGGGTGCTCCGGTTTCCTCCCACAGTCCAAAGATGTGTGGGTTAGGTTGATTGGCCATGCTAAATTTCCCCTTAACGTCAGGGGGATTAGAAGGGTAAATACCTGAGGTTATGGGGATAGGGCCTGGTTGGGATTGTCAGGGTAGACTCGATGGGCCGAATAACCTCCTTCTGCACTGTAGGAATTCGATGATTCTGTTCTATGATTCTATGATGTGGAGCTTCTTGAGTGTTAGAGCTGCGTTTGTCTGGGATTCTTTGTGGATGGGGTGTCCAGATTATTTGGAGGATAGGATATAGGAGCAATCGGAGGCCATTCAGCCCTTTTGAAGCTTCTCCTCCATCCAATTTCCCAGGGTGGAAGTGTCAATTACAAGGGGGCACAGGTGAGAGGGGAAAGTTTAAGGGAGATGTGTGGGGGAAGTTTTTCACACAGAGAATGGTGGGTGTCTGGAACGCACTGCCAGAGGAGGTGGTGGAAGCAGGCACATTAGCAACATTTAAGAGGCATCTGGATCGGTGCATGAATAGGGAGGGAATAGAGGGATACAGACCGAGTGAGGGCAGAAGGTATTTTTTTGTTTAGTTGGGGTACCAGGATCGGCACAGGCTTGGAGGGCCGAAGGGCCTGATCCTGTGCTGTACTTCTCTTTGTTCTTTGTTCTTCAATGGGATGATGACATGGGGGAGAATTCCCCAGGCCATCTTCAAATAGCTCGGGGGGATTTTTAGGGGGTGATTCTCCCAAAAACGTTCTAAGTGTCAAATTTGCCTGAAACCTGGAGTAAATCCCGCTGTTTTCTTTCAGGGGGAGTTTAAAAAAGAATCTCCAACACTCTGTGCACTGCAGAGACCACGGGGGGCGGGGGGTCCCGATTTCCCCCTACCTCCCCTCCATTCAGTCCAGTGGAGTCATGCCACCAGCTCGTGGGGAGCTGGGGAGCTATACTAAACCCCGCTGGAGTGAACTACTCCTGGCAGTGGGGACAGGCTAGCGGGCCCAGAGACTTGAGTCCTGAGCCCGCTAATTATATTTAAATGGCATTGAAATGTCCTCCTGAATAACTAATGCAGCTCTGTGCCTATTTTGGCGTGGGGGGGGGACATGCTCGGGGCCATACACTCAGCGAGGATCGCGCTAATCCGGCCCCGTTGAAATCTCCTGGCCCGCTGCACTAATGTCCATCTGTGATGACAGAAATGCCCTTGGTTTAAGATCTCAAATGGAAAAACAGCAACTCTGCCAACGTGACACTCTCTCGGAACCCATGGCACGTTTTGTGCCAATTACCCTATGGCGGCACAGTGGTTAGCACTGCTGCCTCACAGCGCCAGGGACCGGGATTCGATTCCTGGCTTGGGTCACTGTCTGTATGAAGTTTGCACATTCTCCCCGTGTCTGCGTGGGTTTCCACCAGGTGCTCCGGTTTCCTCCCACAGTCTGAAAGATGTGCTGGTTAGGGTGCACTGACCCGAATAGGCGCTGGAGTGTGGCGACTAGGGGAATTTCACAGTAACTTCATTGCAGTGTTAATGTAAGCCTTACTTGTGACTAATAAATAAACTTTACTATCTTTGGCCATCCTGGCTTGATTTGGGATCACTCAAACCCTCATTGTGTGTAGGTTGTTTACAGTCAGATGGAGTCCAATTTAGGCGGCGAGGATGAGAATCAGCGATAACCTGCATTTCTGCAGCTATACATTGAAAGATGCTTCATCAGCGGCTAACCTGATGGTGAGGAGTACTGGGATATGAGGGAGTCTGAGAGGAAGAGAGAGAGAGGGGTGCTGTAATAAGTCCTTGGAGGTGGAAGTCCCTGCAGCAAAATTCCTTTATTTACAAGATCCAACAACACAATACAGAGTGTTCTCAGTGAGCAGTCCACATCCGGAGTGCCAGAGGAACTGACACGCCTGTTTAACGACAGAACATGGGGCTCCCTGATTGGACCACCAATTTGGCCTTTAATCAGGGAGTTCATATTCAAGCAGGCCCACCTCAATTGCCTGATTGAAATCGTTACAGGTGGAGAGGCTGAAAGGTTCAGGGCTGCGATTGCAATGTCTGGACCCCTGAAGGAAGGGTTGTCAGTGCTGAGGTGAAGGAAGCCAGGTAGGGGGGGGGGGGTAATTGTGGAAGTTAGCTTACAACAATTGTGAAAATTAAAATTCCATAATTGTCAAAAAAATACCCTCTGTCAAGTAATGGGGAAATGATTATTAGCCAAACACGGCCTTCAGTCAGGCCTTCAGTAAGGCCAACACTGACGTATGCAGGGTAAGCGAGTGTATCTAAAACCTTGTTCCATAAACACGGCATTCCAGGTTGGGACAGCAGGGTGAAAACAAAGAACAAGTTACCATGGCGATTATCAAATAGCAAGATATGGGGACATATTATGCTAATGAAGGATTGGTTTTCTCTTGGATAAGAAAGGGCAAAAGGCTATGCTATGATTGGTGGACAGGTATGTCAATGAAAGATGTGAAAAACCTCTTGTTCCTGATTTGCTGTAATTGACTATAACTCCTGAGCTGTTTCTCTGTAACCTCAGAATCGCTCCAGTCAATCTGATTTGGCCGTAGAGAGTTCTCCTTGTGCACAAGTAATTAAAGACCTTGCGTTGGATGCATGGTGTCCAGCGCAGTTTGTGTAAGGAGCTGACTGAGTGCCTTTAGATTGCTGTTACTCAAGAGAACTCTAACATATGCAAGAGACCAGAACTGGCGGTTCACCGAATTCTCGATGGGCGGCGGCCTCTTGTGAAGCCCCAAGATGGCGGTCGTGCCTTCAATTTACTGGGCCCAAGCTCTGACCCTCCCTCCCTACACCTCACCACCTCTCTACCTCGCTTTCCTCCTTTAAATCACTCCTGAAAACCTATCTTTTGAAAGGAAAGAAGTGTTGTTACAATTGGGTAAGGCCTTGGTGAGACCACAGCTGGAGTATTGTGTCCAGTTTTGATCTCCTTACCTGAGGAAGAATGTGGTGGCACTGGAGGTAATTCAGAAAATGTTCACCAGAGTGATTCCAGAGATGAAAGGGCTGTCGTATGAGGAGCGGTTGAACAGTTCGGGTTTGTACTCGCTGGAGTTCAGAAGAATGAGGAGGGATCTGTAGGGCGTTAGCGAGAGTGCACATGAAGTACTTTTCACAGCTTTGTTCTCCGTACCGAAGGGAGGGAGTGTTTGCCTTGGAGGGAGTGCAATGGTTGATAGACTGACCAGTTTGTCTTTCCGAACCTTATTGTGCCTCCCACTGACCAGACTAAAGCAAAGAGTTCCTGGGGTCCACTCCTAACACCCAATGTATTGGTAATCTTGGGGATCATTACTTCCCATTTATGTTCTAATTCAGTAATATACATGTTTCTATGTAATGGCAGTGTGGGTGGCACGATGGCACAGTGGTTAGCACTGCTGCCTCACGGCACCAGGGACCCGGGTTCAATTCTAGCCTTGGGTGACTGTGTGTGGAGTCTGCACGTTCTCCTCGTGTCGGCGTGGGTTTCCTCCGGGTGCTCCGGTTTCCTCCCACAGTCTAAAAGACGTGCAGGCTAGGTGGATTGGCCATGGTAAATTGCCCCTTAGTGTCCAGAGTTGGGAGGATTAGCGGGGTTGATACATGGGGTCATGGGAATAGGGCCTGAATGGGATGCTCTGTCGGAGAGTCGGTGCAGACTCAATGGGCTGAATGGCCTCCTTCTGCACTGTAGGGATTCTATTCTGCACTCTAATTAGCTGAAACCTATCAGAATAGTGACTGCAAAAATTGGGCACAGTAAGAAGTCTCACAACACTAGGTTAAAGTCCAACAGGTTTATTTGGAATCACAAGCTTTTGGAGCACTGCCCCTTCCTCAGGTGAGTGGAGGCAGGTTCACAAACACGGCATATATAGGCAAAGACACAATTGCAAGATAATTATAGATTGGAATGTGAAGAATGGTTGGAATGCGAGTCTTTACAGGGACAAACAGTGTGTGTGGAGAGAGGGTTAAGCACAGGTTAAGAGGTGTGAATTGTCTCAAGCTGGGACAGTTAGTGAGATTTAGCAAACCCAGGCAAGTCGTGGGGGTGACAGATAGTGTGACATGAACCCAAGATCCCGGTTGAGGCCGTCCTCATGTGTGCGGAACTTGGCTATCAGTTTCTGCTCAGTGATTCTGCATTGTCGTGTGTCGTGAAGGCCGCCTTGGAGAACGCTTGCCCGAAGATCGGCGGCTGAATGTCCTTGACTGCTGAAGTGTTCCCCAACAGGAAGGGAACACTCCTGCCTGGCGATTGTCGAATGGTATCCGTTCATCCGTTGTTGTAGCGTCTGCATGGTCTCGCCGATGTACCACGCCTCGGGACATTCTTTCCTGCAGCGTATCAGGTAGACCACGTTGGCCGAGTCGCGAGGGTATGTACCGTGTACCTGGAGGATGGTGTCTTCACGTGTGATGGTGGTTTCTGTGTCGATGATCCGGCACATTTTGCAGAGGTTGCTGTGGCAGGGTTGTGTGGTGTCGTGCCGAAAGTGGGGTTAGAAAGATCCAACTTTTGCAGCCTGCGTATTCATTGATGCAATAAAAAAATAGTGAAGATTGTTTCAGAGACAGATCTGTCTCTTTATGTCATTCAGAATTATGTGATCACCTTCACCAGTTTCATTAGAGAGTGTTTGCTCTGAGCAAGCAGCCACTTGAGACTCTTCATACACTCGATCCTATTCTCTTTGATTCTAATGTCTAGAGGTTGAATTTCCCTTTGATGTTCCTCTTGAAGTAACATACCAGTCGAAGTGGGTGTACCGTTTGACAGGAAGCTTCAAGATGCAGTTTGGAACTTTCCCACAAATGATTTACAAACTACAGTCAAATGAAAATTATTTTCTTCTTGTTAACAGTTGAAACTATTTGAAACATTTGAAACATTGAACCTCGGAGCAGGAGTAGGCCATTCAGCCCTTCGAACCTGTTCCGCCATTCAATATAATCATGACTGTTCCTCTATCTCAACACCATATTCCAGCACTCTCCAAATACCCCTTGATGTCTTTATTGACTAGAAAGCCATCTATTTCCTGCCTATTTATATTCAGTGATTTGGCCCCGACAGCTTTCTGTGGTGGAGAATTCCACACATTCACCACCCTCTGAGTGAAGAGTTTTTTCCTCATCTCAATCCTACATGGCCCAACCCATATCCTACTAGGTGCACCGCAGCCATAGGAAACATCATCCCTGCATCCAGAGCAGCAAGGTGGCACAGTGGTTAACACTGATGCCTCACAGTAAGAAGTTTAACAACACCAGGTTAAAGTCCAACAGGTTTATTTGGTAGCAAAAGCCACACAAGCTTTCGGAGCTCTTAGCCCCTTCTTCAGGTGAGTGGGAATTCTGTTCACAAACAGAGCTTATAAAGACACAGACTCAATTTACATGAATAATGGTTGGAATGCGAATACTTACAACTAATCAAGTCTTTAAGAAACGAAACAATGTGAGTGGAGAGAGAATCAAGACAGGCTAAAAAGATGTGTATTGTCTCCAGACAAGACAGCCAGTGAAACTCTGCAGGTCCACGCAACTGTGGGAGTTACAAATAGTGTGACATGAACCCAATATCCCGGTTGAGGCCGTCCTCGTGTGTGCGGAACTTGGCTATCAGTTTCTGCTCAGCGACTCTGCGCTGTCGTGTGTCGCGAAGGCCGCCTTGGAGAACGCTTACCCGAATATCAGAGGCCGAATGCCCGTGACCGCTGAAGTGCTCCCCAACAGGAAGAGAACAGTCTTGCCTGGTGATTGTCGAGCGGTGTTCATTCATCCGTTGTCGCAGCGTCTGCATAGTTTCCCCAATGTACCATGCCTCGGGACATCCTTTCTTGCAGCGTATCAGGTAGACAACGTTGGCCGAATTGCAAGAGTATGTACCGTGTACCTGGTGGATGGTGTTCTCACGTGAGATGATGGCATCTGTGTCGATGATCCGGCACGTCTTGCAGAGGTTGCTGTGGCAGGGTTGTGTGGTGTTGTGGTCACTGTTCTCCTGAAGGCTGGGTAGTTTGCTGCGGACAATGGTCTGTTTGAGGTTGTGCGGTTGTTTGAAGGCAAGAAGTGGGGGTGTGGGGATGGCCTTGGCGAGATGTTCGTCTTCATCAATGACATGTTGAAGGCTCCGGAGGAGATGCCGTAGCTTCTCCGCTCCGGGGAAGTACTGGACGACGAAGGGTAGGTACTCTGTCCACTGTGTCCCGTGTTTGTCTTCTGAGGAGGTCGGTGCGGTTTTTCGCTGTGGCGCGTTGGAACTGTTGATCAATGAGTCGAGCGCCATATCCTGTTCTTATGAGGGCATCTTTCAGCGTCTGGAGGTGTCTGTTGCGATCCTCCTCATCCGAGCAGATCCTGTGTATACGGAGGGCTTGTCCGTAGGGGATGGCTTCTTTAACGTGTTTAGGGTGGAAGCTGGAGAAGTGGAGCATCGTGAGGTTATCCGTGGGCTTGCGGTACAGTGAGGTGCTGAGGTGACCGTCCTTAATGGAGATGCGTGTGTCCAAGAATGCAACCGATTCCGGAGAGTAGTCTATGGTGAGCCTGATGGTGGGATGGAACTTGTTGATGTCATCATAGAGTTGTTTCAGTGATTGTTCACCATGAGTCCAAAGGAAGAAAATGTCATCGATGTATCTAGTGTATAGCATCGGTTGAAGGTCCCGTGCGGTGAAGAAGTCTTGTTCGAACCTGTGCATGAAGATGTTGGCATATTGAGGTGCGAATTTGGTCCCCATGGCTGTTCCGTGTGTCTGGATGAAGAACTGGTTGTTGAAGGTGAAGATATTGTGGTCCAGGATGAAGCGGATGACATTGTCACAGTGCCAGGGACCCGGGTTCAGTTCCCAGCTTTGGTGACTGCCTGTTTCTCCGTGTCTGCGTGGGTTTCCTCGGGTGCTCCGGTTTCCTCCCACAGTCTGAAAGACATGCTGGTTAGGGGCATTGGCCATGCTAAATTCTCCCTCAGTGTACCCAAACAGGTGTCAGATTGTCCTGGGTCTGATTTTCATTGCGCTCCATTTATTGTTGATCCTGAGGCAAGTTTCAGAGGAAGATCTGGGACAGCATTTTGTTTGGGATATGACACTGACCCCATCTCCAGTGCCATAAAATCACAAATAGATTATGTTGGCACTTGTGAGTACAGGCCATGCATTTCCCACCATCCTCATCTCACACCCCCGATCCAGAGCAAATCAAGACCTATGGGGCGACATGGTGGCACAGTGGTTAGCACTGCTGCCTCACAGCGCCAGGGACCTGGGTTCGATTCCCGGCTTGGGTCACTGCCTTTGTGGAGTTTGCGCATTCACCCTGTGTCTGCGTGGGTTTCCTCCGGGTGCTCCGGTTTCCTCACACAGCCTGAAAGACATGCTGGTTAGGTGCATTGGCCATGCTAAATTCTCCCTCAGTGTTCTCGAACAGGCGCCGGTGTGTGGCGACTAGGGGATTTTCACAGTAACTTCATTGCCTTGTTAATGTAAGCCTACCTGTGACACTAATAAATATACCGCCAAGCCCTGAGAGAATTTTATACATTTCAATTAGATGATCATTCTTCTAAGCTCGAAAGATACCAGGCAAAGTCAGCTCAATCTTTCCTCACACGACAATCCTGCCATCTCAGGAATCAGTCTGTTGAAAGTACGCTGCATTCCCTCTATGGGAACTAAATCCTTTCTTAGATGATGTCACCTAGAGTATTGTGTGCAGTTTTGGTCTCCTTTTCTGAGGAAGGATGTTCTTGCTCTTGAGGGAGTGCAGCGAAGGTTTACCAGGCTGATTCCGGGGATGGCGGGACTGATGTATGAGGAGAGATTGACTAGGTTTGGATTGTTTTCGCTGGAGTTCAGACGAATGAGTGGGGATCGCACAAAGACTTATAAAATTCTAACAGGACTAGACAGGGTAGATGCAGGGAGGATGTTCCCGATGGTGGGGGTGTCCAGAACCAGGGGTCACAGTCTGAGGATTCAGGGTAGGCCATTTAGGACGGAGGTGAGGAGACATTTCTTCACCCAAAGAGTGGTGAGCCTGTGGAATTCATGACCACAGGAAGTAGTTGATGCCAAAACATTGAATGTATTCAAGAGGCGGCTGGATATAGCACTTGGGGCGAATGGGATCAAAGGTTATGGGGAGAAAGCAGGATTAGGCTACTGAGTTGGACAATCAACCATGATCGTGATAAATGGCGGAGCAGGCTCAAGTGGCCAAATGGCCTCCTCGTGCTCCTATCCTCTATGTTTCTAAGTTTCTATACGGAGATGAAAACTGCACACAATACTTCAGGTGTGGTGTCACCAAGGCCCTGTACAGCTGCAGTAAGACATCCTTGCTCCTGTACTCCGGTCCCCGTGCAATGAAGGCCAACACACCATTTGCCTTCCTAACTGCTTGCTCTACCTGCATGCTTGCTTTCAGTGACTGGTGTACGAGGACACCCCGGTCCCTTTGTATCTCAACATTTCCTAATCTATCACCATTTAAATGTTAAGGAGAACACACCTGTTGTGTTTCTCTAAAATTAATTCTGGAGACGTCGGCATTGCTGGCAACATTTTCTTGCTCATCACCATCGTGTTAGAATCATAGAATCCCTACAATGCAGCAGGAGGCCATTCAGCCCATCGAGTCTGCACCCATTCTCTGGTGGAGCACCTTACCCAGGCCCTATCCCTACACCCCCACATATTTAGTCCACTAATCCACCTAACCTACACACCTTTGGACACCAAGGGGCAATTTAGCATGGCCAATCCACCTAACCTACACATCTTTGGACATCATGGGGCAATTTATCATGGCCAATCCACCTGAACTTCACATCATTGGACTGTGAGAGGAAACCAGAGCACCTAGAAGAAACCCACGCAGACATGGGGAGAACATGCAGACTCCGCACAGACAGCCACCAAGGCTGGAATTGAACCAGGGATGTTGGTGCTGTGAGGCATCGGTGCTAACCACTGCATCACCAGGCTGCCCAAGTGTTCGGTCACTTCACTGGGTAGTCATTACAAAGGGGAGTGGCCTATACAAGTAAAAGATTGGGAGACACAGTGACACAGTGGTTAGCACTGCTGCCTCACAGCGCCACGGACCTGGGTCCAATTCTGGTCACTGTGCAGAGTTTGCGCGTTCGCCCCGTGTCTGCGTGGGTTTCCTCTGGGTGCTCTGGTTTCCTCCCACACTCCAAAGATGTGTGGGTTAGTTTGATTGGCCATGCTAAATTGACCGTAGGTTCAGGGGGATTAGCAGGGTAAATATGTGGGGTTATGGGGATAGGGCCTGGGTGGGATTGTGGTGGGTGCAGACTCGATGGGCCAAATGGCCTTCTGCGGCATAGGGATTCTATGATTATAATGGAGCATTGACACAAAAGCAAAATACTGGATGCTGGAAATCTGAAATAAAAACAGAAAATGCTTGAAAACACTCACCGGATCTGGAGGCATCTGTGGAGAGAGAAACAGAGTTAACAATTTGGGTTGGTGACCTTTCCTCAGAATTGGGGCGGCACGGTAGCACAGTGGTTAACACTGCTGCTTCACAGCTCCAGGGACCTGGGTTCGATTCCCGGCTTGGGTCACTGTCTGTGTGGAGTTTGCACATTCTCCTCGTGTCTGCGTGGGTTTCCTCCAGGTGTTCCGGTTTCCTCCCACAGTCCAAAGATGTGCGGGTTAGGTTGATTGGCCAGGTTAAAAATTGCCCCTTAGAGTCCTGAGATGCGTAGGTTAGAGGGATTAGTGGGTAAATGTGTGGGGGTAGGGCCTGGGTGGGATTGTGGTCGGTGCAGACTTGATGGGCCAGGTGGCCTCCTTCTGCACTGTAGGGTTTCTATGATTCTATGGGAAGAGTGTTAGGTATTGATCCAGTGAAAAGGAGAGGATGTGGAAACATAACAAAAGTGGTGGCCTGTGATCAGGCAGAGGGCAGGGGCGATTCTCTCTCCACAGATGCTGCCAGATCTCCTGGGACATCTCCAACACTTGCTGTTTTTGATTAAGTTGTACAGTATCTTGGTCCGGCCACACAGAAGTCTTGTATACGGTTTTAAAGTTAATTTATTAGTCACAAGTAAGGCTTACATTAACATCCTCATTAACATTAACATTAACAACTAGAATAGAATAGTTAGAATAGAATAGTTAGAGGGATTAGTGGGTAAAATATGTGGGGGTAGGGCATGGGTGGGATTGTGGTTGGTGCAGACTCGATGGGCCGAATGGCCTCCTTCTGCACTGTAGGGTTTCTATGATGACTGCAATGAAGTTACTGTGAAATTCGCCACAGTCCAGCGCCTGTTCGGGTCAATGCACCCAACCAGTACGTCTTTCAGAATGTGGGAGCAAACCGGAGCACCTGGAGGAAACCCACGCAGACATGGAGAGAACATGCAAACTCTGCACAGACAGTAACCCAAGCCAGGAATCGAACCCGGGTCCCTGGCACTGTGAAGCAGCAGTGCTAACCACAGTGTCACCATGCCACCCCTGTTTTATCCTCCGTACTGAAGGAAGAATGTATTTGTTTTGGAGGGAGTGCAGGAAGGTTCACTGCTCTGATTCCTGGGATGAGGCAATCGTCCTATGAGGAGCGATTGAGTAGACTTGGCCTGTACCCCCCGGAGTTTAGAAGAATGAGAGTTGATCTCATTGAACCAAAAGGGGCTCAACAGGGTGCGTGCTTGGAGGATGCTTCTGGCTGGGGAATCTAAGACTAGGAGTCACAGCCTCAGTCCAAAGATGCATGGGTTAGGTGGATTGGCCATACTAAATTGCCCCTTTGTGCCCCATGATGTGTAGGTTAGGGGGATTAGCGGAGTAAATATGTAGGCTTATGAGGATAGGGCCTGGGTAAGATGCTCTTTCGGAGAGTCAGTGCAGACTCGATGGGCTGAATGGCCTCCTTCTGCACTGTAGGGATTCTATGATACTATTCTATGATTCTGATAGAGGGTCGGCCATTTTGGACTGAGATGGGGAGAGATTTCTTCACTTGTGAATCTTCGAAATGCTCTAGGCCAGGGAGCTGTGTCTGCTGAGTCACTGGGAGTATCGGTGACTGACGCTGATAGTTTTTGGGTACTAAGGGAATTAAGGGATGTGGGAATATTTGATTTGATTTATTATTGTCACATGTATTAACATACAGTGTAAAGTATTGTTTCTTGCGAGCTATGAAGACAAAGCATGCCGTTCATAGAGAAGGAAACGAGAGAGTGCAGAATGTAGTGTTACAGTAATAGCTAGGGTGTAGAGAAAGATCAACTTAATGTGAGGTAGGTCCATTCAAAGGTCTGATGGCAGCAGGGAAGAAGCTGTTCTTGAGTTGGTTGGTACGTGACTTTTGTATCTTTTTCCAGACGGAAGACAGTGGAAGAGAGAATGTTCGGGGTGTGTGGGGTCCTTAATTATGCTGGCTGCTTTGCCGAGGCAGCGGGAAGTGTAGACAGAGTCAATGGATAGGAGGCTGGTTTGCGTGATGGATTGGGCTACCTTCATCTCCCTTTGTAGTTCCTTGCGGTCTTGGGCAGAGCAGGAGCCATACCAAGCTGTGATACAACCAGAAAGGATGCTTTCTATGGTGCATCTGTAAATGTTGGTGAGAGTCGTCGCTGACATGCCAAATTTCCTTAGTCTTCTGAGAAAGTGGAGGCATTGGTGGGCTTTCTTAACTATAATTTGGAGATGCCGGCGTTGGACTGGGGTGGGCACAGTAAGAAGTCTCACAACACCTGGTTAAAATCCAACAGGTTTATTTGGTGGCATGAGCTTTCGGAACTCGTGCGACCAAATAAACCTGTTGGACTTTAACCTGGTGCGGTGAGACTTCTTACTGTTTCTTAACTATAGTGTCTTAGCTAATAATCGGGGAAGATGGAATTGAGGGCGAAGATCGGCCATTTTGACTGGTCGAGCCAGGCTGGAAGGATAGGATAACCTACTCCTGCTCCTATTCCTTATGAATCAAGCATATTGAAGTGTAACGGGAGTCTCACTTCGACCCAGAACAGCTACGGACAGCCGGTTTCCTTCCCCCAATAACATTAGCGAGCCAGTTGGATTTTTACGATTATCCTCCAGCATGCTCGTCACTTCTGCTCACATCAGCTTTTCCATTTCCTTCAGCTGAATTGAAATTCTTCAGCTGCTAACTGTGAGATTTGATTGCGCCTACTCCGATTACTATTCCAGCAACATAACGATTGCACTGCCTTACCCTGTAGTTTATAGTTCCGCAAGGCAGATTTTCGATGCGCTATCATTAAAGTGAAGGCTGGACAGAAATCTTTCATCACAGAACAAAGAGGAAGCTGCCATTGCTGATGTACATCACTTGCTTTGCAGTCCATCCTTGTGTCTATCTCCAACGACACCTACTCCCCATCGCGTACCCCGGTACGTCCAGTTCTGAAGCTGCGCGTTACCTCTATTCCTGCACTTACAATGTGCCAATTCTTCCCAGTCTCCCAACACGCTCACGTTGATTCTCCACGACGCACCACCATGTTTGTGCTCCTGCCTCTCCTTCCCTAAACCCTGATACCCCCCCACCCTCACCCCCACCTGGTACAAATGTGCCCTGAACAGAAGGATTAGGGGCAGCACGGTGGCACAGTGGGTTAGCACTGCTGCCTCACAGCGCCAGGGACCCCGGATCAATTCGCTGCTTGAGTCACTTCACTGGGTGTGGAGTTTGCACGTTCTCCCCATGTCTGCGTGGGTTTCCTCTGGGTGCTCCGGTTTCCTCCCACACTCCAAAGATGTGCGGGTTAGGTGCATCGGCCATGCTAAATTGCCCCTTAGTGTCAGGGGATTAGCTAAGGTAAATATGTGGGTTTACGGGAATAGGGCCTGGGTGGGATTGTGGTTGGTGCAGACTTGATGGGCCGAATGGCCTTCTGCACTGTAGGGATTCTATTCTATGATGGTTTTGTTCAGTAGTTGTTGGAGATTGGAAATGGGGGAGAAAAGGCCGATTCAGACAGCAATGGGCTCTGGAAAGTCTCCAAACTCCCCGACTGTCTGTGTGAGTTTAATGGTGTTGGGTGGTCATTGGCGGGCGTGCAGTGCTGAGGTGATCAGAGGTCAACCAGGCAACATCCAGGAATATATCCAACCGGGGTTGAAGATAAGAACTAGGAGCGGGAGTAGGCCACCTGGCCCCTCGAGCCTGCTCCGCCACTCAATAAGATCATGGCTGACCTTTTTGTGGACTCAGCTCCACTTACCCGCCCGCTCACCGTAACCCTTAATTCCTTTACTGTTCAAAAATTTATCTATCCTTGCCTTAAAAACATTCAGTGAGGTAGTCTCAACTGCTTCACTGGGCAGGGAATTCCACAGATTCACAACCCTTTGTGTGAAGAAGTTCCTCCTCAACTCAGTTGGCGGCGACCTCTCACGGGGTGCCGCTCCCCCACCCCCAGCCCCGGCTCACAAACTGCGAAGGAAGATTGACTTCCCTCCCTTTTTCGCAACGCCGGAGAAAGTTTAATGCATAATGGACACGGCAGGGAAGGAATGGGTTGTCAGCAATACAAAACCGTGAGCACAAACTGCTCCGCCGTGCTTTCTCTGCTTTCATTCTGAACCTGTTTAGCTCAGCAGTTGGCTCTGTGCCATTGACAGGCTAGGCTGGAACCACCATCGTTCAGGAGCCCCCCCCCCCCGCCCCCCCCCCCCCCCCTCCCGATAATGAAATTAGGCCAGGGGGAGATTTTTCTTCTGCACTATTGACAAATGAGTTCCCGAGTCTCATCCATTAAAACCCGCAGCCAGGCGAGTGCCCGAGGGACCCTGAAAGATGAGGTGGCGCAAATTAGCCCGAGGTGTGCGGGCAATAAAGTTGTCATAGGAATGCGAGTGTAATTAAAGGTTGCCTTTACGACTCTTGTTTAATCCTGCAAAGGTTGCCTCGGACGGAATCAAAACTGGCTCAGGCCTCCGGAATCTCCACAAAGATTAATATCCCGGACACGGACGAAAGCAATCCCGGAAATAAAAGAAAAATCATTGCGGGGAGCTTAAAATAAAACGGTGCTTTAGTTTTAATCTCCTTTGAACGCCTGTGTTTATCAGTTTATTGGCGATGGCGTGGGGGTCAGGCGAGGTCAAATCTGGCGGATGAGAATTGTCTCATCAAGTAATGAAAGGGTCTGTTGAATTTCCAGCTGAGGTGCAAGGTGTTGGGGTCGCAGTGACGGGAGTGCAAAGGTCAACGGGTCTCCAGAAATGCAGCCAATCACAGCTGGTAACCTTACACACTAATTTGTTGGAACGCAAACCGTGAGGAAGGCTGACGTAGCTCCCGTCTTTGGCAAAAAGAAAAATATGATGCTGTAGAGGCGAGGCGGGGAAGGAATTGGCTATCAGCGATGAAAAACTGTCAATGCCAACTGTTTTGTCATGTTTACTGTTTTCATTCATAAGCCGCCGGGTGAGGTAATCCTTTACTCGCCGTCTCAGACTCCCTGCTCTGTTTTTCAACAGTCTCACAAAGCCTTTTGGTGAAGGTCCCCACAGGTTGACAGTGTTCAGCTGAATGACGTGTGCGGGGAGGGCTGCAGCTCCGGTTGCCAACCCTCCAGAAATGGCCTGCTGTCTCCCGGGCGGCACGGTGGCACAGTGGTTAGCACTGCTGCCTCAGAGCGCGAGGGATCCGGGTTCGATTCCTGATCTCGGGTCACTGTCTGTGCAGAGTCTGCACCACGTCTGTGCGTGGGTTTCCTCCGGGTGCTCCGGTTTCCTCCCACAGTCTGAAAGACGTGCTGGTTAGGGTGCATTAGCCGTGCTAAATTCTCCCCCAGTGAACCCGAACAGGCACCGGAGTGTGGCGAGTTGGGGATTTTCACAGTAATTTCATTGTGGTGTTAATGTAAGCCGACTTGCGACACTATTAAATAAACTTCGAGCTTTAACTGAAGATTCATCTCCAGGGCACGGCTGTGAATGAAAACCCAAAGAAAAGTCATTTTGAGCACTTTGTTAATTCAGAGTGGAGAGGGGATAAAGGACTGTTTAATCCGGTAGTCAATAATCATCCATTTGGATTTTTACTCTTTAAGGGATGTGGGATGATGGGACAATGTGGACGACACAGTGGCACAGTGGTTACCACTGCTGTCTGTTTGAAGTTTGCACATTCTCCCCGTTTCTGCGTGGGTTTCCTCTGGATGCTCTGGTTTCCTCCCACAGTCCCAAGATGTGCGGGTGAGGTGGATTGGCCATGCTAAATTGCCCCTTAGTGCCAGGGAGATTAGCTAGGGTAAATGCATTGGGATAGGGCCTGGGTGGGATTGTGGCTGGTGCAGACTCGATGGGCCAAATGGCCTCCTTCTGCACTGTAGGGATTCTATGATTCTGTGCTCTCCCCTTTCAGCGGAATCCCAGTGATGATCACATGACCCTCACCAAGTGACCTTGTCTTACCTGGCTTGGCCTAATTATAATCCAATGTATAAACCTGCCTCCTGTCCTCTCGGTAGGTAGACAGACCATTTGTCAAGCATATCATTGACAGTTTTACCAATCCTGAATACAGGCCTCAGGAGATCTTGGAATCAACAATGTCCTTCATTTCCTCAATAATCTCGAGTAACTTTTAGCCAACAGCTCTGTCTTGGTTCATCAACTCTTGCTGCACATCTACTCAGAGGGTTGATCACATGACCTCTCCCTCACTTTCCCTCATTTGTCTTCCCAACACATCATAGAATCCTACATCTTTGGACTGTGAGAGGAAACCGGCGCACCCGGAGGAAACCCACGCAGACATGGGGAGAATGTGCAAACTCCACACAGACAGCGATCCAAGCCGGGAATCGAACCCGGGTCCCTGGCGCTGTGAGGCAGCAGTGCTAACCACTGTGCCGCCCCTATTGCCCTTTCATAGCGAAAGGGAGTTGACAGGGTAGACAACGGGATGTTGTTTCCCCCTTTGCAGGGGAGTCTTAAAACACAGGGTGGCAGAAGCCTGGGTTAAGAGGCTGTTCACTTAGTACTGAGATAGAAGATAGGAGCAGGAGGAGGCTATTCGGCCCTTCGAGCCTGCTCCGCCATTCATCGCCATCATGGCTGATCGTCCAACTCAATAGCCTAATCCTGCTTTCTCCCCTTAACCTTTGATCCCATTTGCCCCAAGTGCTGCATCCAGCCACCTCTTGAATACATTCAATGTTTTGGCATCAACTACTTCCTGTGGTAATGAATTCCACAGGCTCACCGCTCTTTGGGTGAAGAAATGTCTCCACATCTCCGTCCTAAATAATCTACCCTGTATTCTCAGACTGTGACTCTGGTTCTGGACACCCCCACCTGTTCCCTGCATCTACCTGATGAGGAGAAATTTCTTCACTCAAAAGGTTATGAATCTTTGGGATTTGAGTATGGAAATAGGGATGTTTTGCTGCAATTGTATAGGGCGTTGGCGAGGCCACACCTGGAGTACTGTGTGCAGTTTTGGTGTCCTTATCTGAGGAAGAATGTCCTTGCTATAGAGGGAGTACAACGAAGGTTTACCAGGCTGATTCCTGGGATGGCAGGTCTGTCATATGAGGAGACATTAAGTCGGTTAGGATTATGTTCACTGGAGTTTAGAAGAGTGAGAGGGGATCTCATAGAATCTTGTAAAATTCTAACAAGGATAGACAGCGTAGATTCAGAAAGAATGTTCCCGATGGTGGGGGAGCCCAGAACTAGGGGTCATAGTTTGAGGATAAGGGGTAAACCTTTTAGAACTGAGGTGAGGAGAAATTTCTTCACCCAGAGGGTGGTGAATGTGTGGAATTCACTACCACAGAAAGTAGTCAAGGCCAAAACGTTGTGTGATTTCAAGAAGAAATTAGATATAGCTCTTGGGGCTAAAGAGATCAAGGGATATGGGGGGAAGGCGGGATCAGGGTATTGGATTGGATGATCAGCCATGATCAAAATGAATGGGGTAGCAGGCTCAAGGGGCCGAATGGCCTACTCCTGCTTCGAGTTTCTCTGAAACTTAGAAGGTTGTGGGAGCTCCTTCATTGAGTATATTTAAGTCTGATTTTTGGTCTTGGAATGAAGGTTTATGGGGCAGGAAGTGGAGTTGATGCCCAAGATCAGGCAAGATGGTATTGAATAGCGGAGAATGTTCCAGGTGCTGTATGGTCCATTCCTATTCCTATTTCTTGTGTGTTCTTAACCAGCACTGGTGAATAACAGGAAGGGAAGGGTTTGGTGACGCCAAATTTAGCTTTTAAAAAATTCTTTCAAGAGATGTGGGTGCCACTAACGAGGGTGGCAGGGTGGCACAACAGTTAACGCTGCTGCCTTACAGCACCAGGGACCTGGGTTCGATTCCAGCCTCAGGTGACTGTGCGGAGTCTACACGTTCTCCCCGTGTCTGCGTGGGTTTCCTCCGGGCGCTCTAGTTTCCTCTTACAGTCTGAAAGATGTGCGGGTTAGGTGCATTGGCCATACTAAATTGCCCCTTAGTGTCGGGGGACTAGCAAAGGTAAATTCGTAAAGTTATGTCAATAGGGCCAGGGGGGATTGTTGTCTGTGCAGGCTCGATGGGCCGAATGGCCTCCTTCTGCACTGTGGGGATTCTATGGCTTGTTGTCTATCTCTCATTGCCCTTGATCTGCGTGTCTTGCTAGGCCATTTCAGAGGGCAGTTAAAAGTCTTGGTCTTGGTCTGTTGCCTGGGATGGAACATTTAAGTTATAAAGAGAGGTTGGATAGGCTTGGGTTGTTTTCTCTGGAGTAGAGAAGACTGAGGGGCGACCTGATTGAGACATTCAAGATTATGAGGGGCATGGACAGAGTGGATTGGGAGCAGCTATTCTCCTTAGTTGAAGGGTCAGCTATGAGGGGACACAAGTTAAAAGTGAGGGGTGGTAGATTTAGGGGGAAGTTGAGTAAAAACATTTTTACCCAGAGGGTGGTGACGGTCTGGAGTGCGCTGCCTGGGAGGGTGGTGGAGACGGGATGCCTCACATCCTTTAAAGATTACCTGAATGTGTACTTGGCGCATCATAACATTCAAGGCTATGGGCCAAGTGATGGCAAGTGGGATTAGGTGGGCAGGTCAGGGCCTTTCATGTGTCGATACAGACTCGATGGGCTGAAGGGCCTCTTCTGCACTGTGGTATTCTGTGATTCTGATTCTGTGAAAGTCAGCCATATTGATTTGATTTGATTTGATTTATTATTGTCACATGTATTAACATACAGTGAAAAGTATTGTTTCTTGCGAGCTATACAGACAAAGCATACCGTTCATAGAGAAGGAAAGGAGAGAGTTCAGAATGTAGTGTTATGGTAATAACTAGGGTGTAGAGAAAGATCAACTTTATGCAACATAGGTCATAGAAATCATAGAAACCCTACAGTGCAGAAGGAGGCCATTCGGCCCATCGAGTCTGCACCGACCACAATCCCACCCAAGCCCTACCCCCACATATTTATCCCGCTAATCCCTCTAACCTACACATCCCAGGACTCTAAGGGGCAATTTTTCACCTGGCCAATCAACCTAACCCGCACATCTTTGGACTGTGGGAGGAAACCGGAGCACCCGGAGGAAACCCACGCAGACACGAGGAGAATGTGCAAACTCCACACAGACAGTGACCCAAGCCAGGAATCGAACCCGGGACCCTGGAGCTGTGAAGCAGCAGTGCTAACCACTGTGCTACCGGTCCATTCAAAAGTCTGACAGCAGCAGGGAATAAGCTGTTCTTGAGTCGGTTGGTACGTGACCTCAGACTTTTGTATCTTTTTCCCGGCGGAAGAAAGTGGAAGAGAGAATGTCCGGAGTGGGTGGGGTCCTTAATTATGCTGACTGCTTTTCCAAGGCAGCGTGAAGTGTAGACAGAGTCAATGGATGGGAAGCTGGTTTGCGTGATGGATTGAGCTACATTCACGACCTTTTGTAGTTCCTTGCGGTCTTGGGCAGAGCAGGAGCCATACCAAGCTGTGATACAACCAGAAAGAATGCTTTCTATGGTGCATCTGTAAAGGTTGGAGAGTGTCATAGCTGACATGCCTAATTTCCTTCGTCTTCTCCTGGACTCCTGGTGTGATCTCCTGGACTCGTTTCGATCGCCTCAGGGGGTCGGAGAGGAATTTCCCAGATTTTTTTTCCCCCATATTGGCCCTGGGGTTTTCACTCTGGGTTTTCGCCTCTCCCTGGAGATCACATGGTCTGGAATGGGGGGGTGGGGGTGAGTTAATAGGTTGTGATGAACAAAGCATCATAGCTGTGAGGGACAGCTCGGTGGATAGGATATTAGTATGTAGATAGGCTGGAAAATTGGGCGGGGATCCTGGATTCAGGATTCAATCCTGGACCGGGGAGCGGCGCGGGCTTGGAGGGCCGAAGGGCCTGTTCCTGTGCTGTATTGTTCTTTGTTCTTTGTTCTGAGAAAGTTGGTGGGCTTTTTTAACAATAGTTAAGATTTGCTACACATTGCTGTGGATCTGGAATCACATGTAGACCAGACCGGGTAAGGACGGCAGATTTCCTTCCCTAAAGGGAACATTAGTGAACCAAATGGGTTAAATGTGTGAGTTGGCAGGAGGGTTACTAACATCTATGCTCTGTGTGCTACAGTGGAGTGTGTTTAGCAAAGTGTGACTCAGAATTCCACAGCAGAGCTGACTTTCTTGCGGCGTTGTGCTAATCACTTCTGTAATGAATAGTTTAAAAATGTCGCCTTGATTTTGGAGGCGGAGCAGCTTTCAAACAATTAACAGTGAATTACGCAGCTTTATTCGCGAATTAAGACAAAGGTGCAATTAAATTATTTCTGGTCAAATAGGATGTGACTCTTGCATCCTGAAACCCTGCGCTTGTCTCTCTTAAACCAAGCTGCCCAGTGTTGCATGTGAGTAGAGTTTCCCCTCGCCCTTGATGGATTACGGGCTTCCTCCCTATAGTGACACACCTGCCTGAAGGTTAAGAATCTCTGTGCAGGATCCGGGGTCCAGCTCCTCAATACGGGGCTCAGAGAAGTGAATCACCCAGCTGTGACACCCACTCGAGCCTCCCTGCTCTGGAGGACGGACGGTGGGCTGCAGGGCTGTCCACAGCCTCTGGGGCCAACTCAGTCTCTGCAGGTGTAATCATTGAACCAGGCTGCCATTCGTTTTGGCAAATCAGATAAACTGAATCAAACAAACCGAGGGACAAAGTAAAAGGGTCTAATAACTCCACGGAGGCGAAAGTCCCGTCACCAAGTTACTTTATTTACACCATACATCTGTACACAGCCGGCTCTCCAGTTGCTCCCTGCTGAATGCAGGCTGGGAGTCTGACACACCTGCTTTAAATAGGGAGCATGAGGCTCCCTGATTTAACCATCACTTAGGAGTTCATACCCTAGCAAGCCAACCTCGTTAGCCTGGCTGAAGTCATCACAAAGGGGTAGTCACTTAAAAAGCAGGGGACGCACGTGGGGGGTGCAGGAGACAGTGGGGGTGGGGGAAACTGCCTGAAACATGAAACAAAGCAAGAAGGAAACTTAAAAGATCAAAGTAAAATGTGATTAAAGGGGTCAATAATACACTCCTGCGAAGCCCAACGAGTGTGGAAGGCCTCAACCGCACCCATGGACACCACATGCTCCCTTGCCAGGGACACCTGGCTGCTAATGTATTGTAGATACATTATCTAGGGGTGGCACGGTGTCACAGTGGTTAGCACTACTGCCTCACCAGGGACCAGGGTTCAATTCCAGCCTAGGGTGACTGTCTGAGCGGAGTTTGCACATTCTCCCCTTGTCTGTGTGAGTTTCCTCCGGATGCTCCGGTTTCCTCCCACACTCCAAAGATTAGGTGGATTGGCCATGCTAAATTGCCCCTTAGTGTCAGGGGGACTAGCTAGGGTAAATGCATGGGATTACGGGGATAGAGCCTGGGTGGGATTGTGATCGGTGCAGTCTTGATGGGCCAAATAGCCTCCTTCTGCACAGTAGGGATTCTATGAATAATTTAGCTGCGATAGAGTGGCAGACAATCGGGTCAGATGACCCCCTTGGTCGACCGCTGCCTGGACCTGTTTATAGTGAGCTTGGCAGACCTGGGCTGCCCTGGTGAAAGAGAGCTTTATTGATTAGTGTCGCAAGTAGGCTTACATTAACACCACAATGAAGTTACTGTGAAAATCCCCGAGTCGCCACACTCCGGCGCTTAGTCGGGTACACTGAGGGAGAATTTAGCACTGCCAATGCACCCTAACCAGCATGTCTTTCGGACTGTGGGAGGAAATCGGGCACCCGAAGGAAACCCACGCAGACATGGGGAGAACATGCAGACTCCACACATAGTGACCCAAGCCGGGAATTGAACCCAAGCCCTGGCCCTGTGAGGCAGCAGTGCTAACCACTGTGCCACCCTGAGTATGTGTGTTGGATTATAGAGCTGGTTAACTTGCCATGAAGAGGACTGTTGTTTGGAGTGAAGGGGCTCACAGCTGTCCAATGCGATACAATTTTCTGTATTATAAATTTTTAGTCTTAGATATCCACTGTACAAGACGGGCCCACTCTAGCACCCATTGGCTGGCAACCCTGTGTTTGGTGCCAACTCACTTTGGCATAGTTTAAAAAAAAAAATTCATTCATGGGACTTGGGCATTACTGGCGAGGCCAGCATTTATTACCCATCCCTAATTGCCCTTTAGAATGTGGTCGGTGAGCTGTCCTCTTGAACCGCTGCAGTCCATGTGGTGCAGGTACATCCACTGTGCTGTTAGGGAGGGAGTTCCAGGATTTTGACCCAGTGACAGTGAAGGAACTGCGATATATTTCTCGGACAGGATGGTGAGTGACTTGGGGGGGAACCTCCGGGTGGTGGTGTTCTCATGTATCTGCTGCCCTTGTCGTTCTGGATGGTATAGGCCATGGGTTTAGAAGGTGCTGCCTTAGGAACCTTGGTGAGCTGTTGCAATGCATCTTGTAGATGGTGCACACGGTGCCACTGTACATCGGTGGCATTAGACAAAGAGTCGCCCTCAGCACTGTTTGTTGTGCTTTGCGGATGGAAAGGTACCTGAATGAATCGTCGATAGTGAGCTGTCAATAATGGGGCCAGAACATTTCTGCTGTCTGGCACCAACCGTCGTGACCTTGGGCTTTCCTGATTGTAAATGAAGTGCTCTCATAGACTTAGGGAGGGATTTTCCGGCCGCGCTCGCTCCAAGACCAGAATATCCCACCCGAGGTCAATGGATCTTTGCACGGTCCACCTCCCCGCCCACTACAATTCCCATGGCGGGCAGGACAGGAAAATTTGATTTGATTTGATTTATTATTGTCACATGTATTAACATACAGTGAAAAGTATTGTTTCTTGTGCGCTATACAGACAAAGCATACCTTTCATAGAGAAGGAAAGGAGAGGGTGCAGAATGTAGTGTTACAGTCACAGCTCGGGTATAGAGAAAGATCATCTTAATGCGAGGTAGGTCCATTCAAAAGTCTGACAGCAGCAGGGAAGAAGCTGTTCTTGCGTCAGTTGGTACGTGATCTCAGACTTTTGTATATTTTTCCCGACGGAAGAAGGTGGAAGAGAGAATGTCTGGGGTGCGTGGGGTCCTTAATTATGCTGGCTGCTTTTCCAAGGCAGTGGGAAATGTAGACAGTGTCAATGGATGGGAGGCTGGTTTGCGTGATGGTTTGGGCTACATTCACAACTTTTTATAGTTTCTTGCGGTCTTGGGCAGAGCAGGAGCTATACCAAGCTGTGATACAACCAGAAAGAATGCTTTCTATGGTGCACCTGTAAAAATTGGTGAGAGTCGCAGCTGACATGCCAAATTTCCTTAGTCTTCTGAGAAAGCAGAGGCATTGGTGGGGCTTTCTTAATTATAGTGTCAGCAAATTCTGCCCTTTTTGTTGGAAACCTCTCTCAACGTTTGTTGACTAAGCATCACTGGAACCGTGTAACACTTGTTTTCTCTGTCTGTTCTCCCTCCCCTATAGCTCACTTGTACAAGTGCACCGCTCTGCGGGAGAGCTGCGGACTGTGTCTGAAAGCTGATCCAAAGTTTGAGTGTGGCTGGTGCGTACTGGAGAAGAAGTGCATGCTCCGGCAGGACTGCCAGGCTCCAGCTAGCAACTGGATGCACCAGCGCAGCACAAACAGCAGATGCACCGACCCCAAGATCACCAAGGTACGTCACTGTCACTACCTTCAACTTGACAAGTAAATTAACCAGCCTTGTGGTGGGAGTGTCCAGCATTTGTTGTCCATCCCTAATTGTCCTCGGGTGAGGTGCCAACAATGGAGTCGCTTGCTCGGCCGTTTCAGAGGGCAGTTCATGGTCAACCACATTGCTGTGGCTCTGGAGTCACATGTAGGCCAGACTGGGTGTAGAATAGAATCCCTACAGTGCAGAAGGAGGCCATTCAACCCATTGAGTCTTCACCGACCACAATCCCACCCAGGCCCTATCCCCATAATTCCATGCATTTACCCTGCTAATCCCCCTGACACTAAGGGGCAATTTAGCACGGCCAATCCTCCTAACCAGCACGGATTTCACAGTAACGTCAGTCTTTTGGACTGTGGGAGGAAACCGGAGCACCCGGAGGAAACCCACGCAGACACGGAGAGAATGTACAGACTCCGTACAGACAGTGACCCAAGCCGGGAATTGAACCCAGGTCCCTGGCGCTGTGAGGCAGCAGCGCGAACCACTGTGCCACCGTGCTGGGTAAGGGTGGCAGACTTCTTTCCCTCATGGACCAGATGGGCTTTGATGTCAATTTAGTCATTTTGTGATCAGAGTGACTGAGACGGGGACATTTTAATTCCAGATTTGATTAATTCATTGCATTTGAATTCCCAGTAACGAGGTGGGATTTGAACCTTACCATTGTGCCTCTGTCCCCGACTGGTGAGTGGCACCAACAAACCACCCCAGATCAAAAACATGGGGGAAGAAATTTAAACCAAGGCCCCTTGGGTAACAAATTCTGGTGTGGAGATGCCGGCGTTGGACTGGGGTAAACACAGTAAGAGGTTTAACAACACCAGGTTAAAGTCCAACAGGTTTATTTGGTAGCAAAAGCCACACAAGCTTTCGGAGCTGCAAGCCCCTTCTTCAGGTGAGTGGGAATTCTGTTCACAAACAGAGCTTATAAAGACACAGACTCAATTTACATGAATAATGGTTGGAATGCAAATACTTACAACTAATCAAGTCTTTAAGAAACTATCTGTAACCCCCACAGAGTTTCACTGGCTGTCTTGTCTGGAGACAATACACATCTTTTTAGCCTGTCTTGATGCTCTCTCCACTCACATTGTTTTGTTTCTTAAAGACTTGATTAGTTGTAAGTATTCGCATTCCAACCATTATTCATGTAAATTGAGTCTGTGTCTTTATATGCTCTGTTTGTGAACAGAATTCCCACTCACCTGAAGAAGGGGCTTGCAGCTCCGAAAGCTTGTGTGGCTTTTGCTACCAAATAAACCTGTTGGATTTTAACCTGGTGTTGTTAAACCTCTTACTGTAACAAATTCTGGTGCAGGGGGGAAAAAGGATGTGTCAGGTACTGAAAGTTTCACTCGAGATGATGGAGCCGTTCTCACCCATCACGGGACCAGGGTACCTGAAGGAATAATGTGACAGCGTCTTGGTCACAGTGAACACAACAGTGTGACAAAGCCCACCTATTTATTCATGTGGCCCACATTCAGACCATTGCTAGACTACTAATGCTGTCCCAGTTAGTTCACAGCCCTGAGGATATGAACAATGGCCAAATTAGTGAATTGGTTTGTATTTGAAAGGCAGTAAAAATACATCAAAGCACCGATTTTTTAAAATCGAGAGACAGCAATTTATGTCACTGACGAAGGTTCATCCAGACTCAAAGGTCGGCTCTGTCCTCTCCCCACAGATGCTGTCAGACCTGCTGAGCTTTTCCAGCATTTTCTGTTTTTGTTTTAGATTCCACCATCCACAGTATATTTGCTGTTAGCAATTTGCGTCTATTTAGTAACTGTACCATCTCAAAGTACCACGCTTAAACGCTACCATCTCAGTCCAAAGATGTGCGGGCTAGGTTGATTGGCCATTCTAAGTTGCCCCTTATTGTCCCAGGGTGCATAGGTTAGCGGGATTAGTGGGTAAATATATGGGGATAGGGCCTGGGTGGGATTGTGGTTGGTGCAGACTTGATGGGCCGAATGGCCTCTTCCTGCACTGTAGGATTCTATGATTCTATGATTCAAAGCGCCATGTTTAGGGCGGCACGATGGCAAGGTGGTTAGCACTGCTGCCTCACAGCGCCAGGGACCCGGGTTCGATTCCCGGGTTGGGTCACTGTCTGTGTGGAGTTTGCACGTTCTCCCCCTGTCTGCGTGGGTTTCCTCCGGGTGCTCCGGTTTCCTCCCACATTCTGAAAGATGTGCTGGTTCGGGTGCATTGAACCGAACAGGTGCCGGACTGTGGCGACTGGGAGAATTTCACAGTAACTTAATTGCAGTGTTAATGTAATCCTTACTTGTGACGAATAGATTAACTTTACTTTAAACTGTACCATCTCAGATGCAGTATAACGTGGATAAATGTGAGGTTATCCACTTTGGTAGCAATAACAGGAAGACAGATTATTACTTGTGTAAATTGGGAGAGGTGGATACTCAATGAGTCCTTGGTGTCCTCGTGTTATCAGCTGCTGAAAGTAGGCGTGCAGTAAAGAAGGCAAATGATATATTGGCCTTCATAGTGAGAAAATGTGAGTGTAGGGGTAGAGATGCTTTATCACAATTGTACAGGGCTTTGGTGAGGCCACACATGGGAGTATTGTGTGCTGTTCTGGTGTCCTTATCTAAGGAAGGATGTCCTTGCTATAGAGGCAGTACAGCAAAGGTTTACCAGGCTGATTCGTGGGATGGCAGGTCTGTCATATGAGGAGAGACTAAGTTGGTTAGGATTATATTCACTGGAATTTAGAAGAGTGAGGGGGGATCTCATTGAAACTTATAAAATTCTAGCAGGGTTAGACAGGGTAGATTCAAAAAGAATGTTCCCATTGGTGGGGGAGTCCAGAACTAGGGGCTCGTGTGTCATGGACTCAGCTGAAATCCGAGCCTTCAACAAACAGCACCCCAAAAAAAGCAGGTTAGCTGGTCTTTGTCGCTGTGCTGTGTGTGGGAGCTTGCTTTGTGCAAATTGGGTGCTGCATTTCTGACATTTCTACAGTGAATGCACCTCAAAAGTATTTTCTTGGCCTTTGGGACGTCCAATGGTTATGAAAGGCACGGTGGCACAGTGGTAGCGCTGCTGCTTCACAGCGCCGGGGACCCTGGTTCGATTCCCGGTTTGGGTCACTGTCAGTGCAGAGTTTGAACATTCTCCCCATGTCTGCATGGGCGGTGCTCCGGTTTCCTCCCGCAATAGTTTGAGGATAAGCAGTAAACCTTTTAGAACTGAGGTGAGGAGAAATTTCTTCACCCAGAGAGTGGTGAATGTGTGGAATTCACTACCACAGAAAGTAGCTGAGGCCAAAACATTGTGTGATTTCAAGAAAAAAAATAGATATAGCTCTTGGAGCTAAAGGGATCAAGGGATATGGGGGGAAGGGGGGGATCAGGATATTGAATTTGATGATCAGCCATGATCAAGATGAATGGTGGAGAAGGCTCGAAAGGTCGAATGGCCTCCTCCTGCTTCTCTGTAGGAAGAATGTACCTTTGTATTCTATCTTTCAAGCCATCAAAGTATATCAAAAAGAGCCCATTTTGAAGTGTAGTCACTACTGTAGCTGTTGTTTTACTCATTCATGGGATGTGGGCCCATCCTGAATTACCCTTGACCTGAGGACATTTTAAGAGTCGACCACATTGCTGTGGGTCCGGGCACGCGTGTCGTGGACTCAGCTGAAATCTGAGCCTTCAATAAACATCACCCCAAAAAAAGCAGATTAGCTGGTCTTTGTCGCTGTGCTGTGTGTGGGAGCTTGCCTTGTGTAAATTGGCTGCTGCATTTCTGACATTTCTACAGTGAATGCACCTCAAAAGTATTTAATTGGCCTTTGGGACGTCCAATGGCTGTGAAAGGCATGGTGGCACAGTGGTTAGCGCTGCTGCTTCACAGCACCAGGGACCCTGGTTCGATTCCCGGTTTGGGTCATTGTCATTGCAGAGTTCGCACATTCTCCACCACCAACGATTTCCTCCCGCAATCTAAAAGTGTGCAGATTGGGTGGATTGGCCATGCTAAATACACGGGGTTGCATGGATAGGGCACAGGTAGACAGGCCTGAATACAATCCTCTTTTGTAGAGAGTCAGTGCAGACTCGATGGGCTGAATGGCCTCCTTCTGCCCTCTGGATTTTATGGTTTTGTCATTGTCTGTGAATGAAGCAGGTTTTTAATCGATTCTGTAACACGGCAGATTGAATACAGCAATGATTTCGCTAATTGTAATGAAAAATTTATTTCCCTCTCTGTGCCATTCATTCGCTTCCTTCCCTGTGTATGAAGTGTTTTTTTTAAAGTACTGGATGGCATCTTTTAAAATTTTCCCTTCTGTCAACGAATAGCCTCGATTGTAAAGTTTTAAATTTCAGCCTTGTTTTTGAAGTGTTTTTTTTTTCAGTCTTTGAGTTGAGGGATGTTGGAACTTGCGAAGAGAGTTTGGGGGCATTGTGGATTGGAAAAGAGCAACATTGACAGCTACACAAATTCAGTTACCCGAGGGGAGAGTTCGTTCTTGGGAGAGTTCTATGACTTTTAAAAGCAAAGGAATGGTTGCCCCCCAGAAACTAATTATCTAGCAAGCAGAATTTCTGCTTCTGTACTTTCCATCTGAGGCCTTGGGGCGTGATACTTTATTTTCTTGCTGTCTCTGTTTCCACTTGTTCTGTTGTTGGCAGAACATTTTCAGCTTGTCGTCTGATGTTGTGCAAAAGGACCATCTGGTGCAGAGACCTGGGGGAGTCTCCACGTTCTGCAGGTCTGGAGAGCGCATTTCCCTCACACCCTTCTGTTGCCTCCTGGTGATACCTGCAAGCTCCTCTATGGTTGAGGTTTGCAGGGGTGCCAGATGCTGGCAGCACCCGCTCTCTGCCATCTTCAAAGGGACATCTGGCGCTTGCCAAGCTTGGCAAATTTAGAGGGAGTGGGAATGTCTTGGCTCACCTTTCTCGATGGACCTCTGACCCTTGTGAGCAGATTCACAAAGAGTTGTTACAGTGCAAAAGGAGGCCGTTCAGCCCATCGAGTCTGCAGTGAATCTCCACCCAAGCCCTATCTCCGTGGCCCCATGTACTTACCCAGCTAATCCCCCTACCTTTGACATCTTGGGACACTAAGGGGCAATTTAGCATGGCCAACCCACTCAATCTGCACATAGAGTCATAGCGGTTTACAGCATGGAAACAGGCCCTTTGGCCCAACTTGTATGTACCATCCAATTTTTTACCACTAAGCTAGTCCCAATTGCCCGCGTTTGGCCCATATCCCTTTATACCCATCTTACACATGTAACTGTCTAATTGCTTTACAAAAGACAAAATTATATGCGCCTCTACTACTGCCTCTGGCAGCTTGTTCTAGACATTCGCCACCCTCTGTGTGAAAAAAATTGCCCCTCTGGACCCTTTTGTATCTCTCCCTTCTCACCTTAAACCTATGTCCTCTAGTTTTAGACTTCCTTACCTTTGGACTATCTACCTTATCTATGCCCCTCATTATTTTATAGACTTCTGGACATTTTTGGGAGGAAACTGGAGCAGCCGGAGGAAATCCGCGCAGACACTAACCACTGTGCCACCGTGCCGTTCCTCCTGTTTGCTTTTTTTGCAAACCTGAAAAATACTGTCCAAAACCCTTTGAGACGTCTCGTGTATGAGAACCCAGATGAAGGGAAGAGAAGTCCTGTTTCTGAGCTGTAATTTTCTATGGTTCTATAAATGCGGGGTCACTTTTAACATTTAAGAAAAACTTGGACGGGTTCATGGATGAGAGGGGTGTGGAGGGATATGGTCCAAGTGCAGGTCAGTGGGACTAGGCAAAAAATGGTTCGGCACAGACAAGAAGGACCAAAAGGCCTGTTTCTGAGCTGTAATTTTCTATGGTTCTATGGTTCTAAGTCCTCACAAGGTATGAAGGTGCTTTGAGAGGGTGCAGAGGAGACTTACCAGAATTGTTCCAGGGATTAGAGGTTGAGATGCATAGAATTCTTAGGGGCCTTGACGGGGTAGATGCTGAGAGATGCACATACATAAGTCCTGCCCAGGAAGTGCGGGTTAGGTTGATTGACCATGCAAAATTACCCCTTAGTGTACCCTTAGTGGGACTAGCAGGGTAAATACATGGGGTTATGGGGATAGGGCCTGGGTGGGATAGTTTTTGGTGCAGACTCGATGGGCCAAATAGCCTCTTTCTGCACTGTGGGGATTAACAAAGAACAAAGACCAAAACAATTACAGCACAGGAACAGGCTCTTTGGCCCTCCAAGCCTGCACCCACCATGATTCTATGACAAACTCATCCTCCTCTTCAAAAATGCTGCTCATATGTTCACCTGAGAGAGAGAAAACACATCGTCACCAGCGGCACAGTGGTTAGCACTGCTGCCTCACAGCTCCAGGGACCCGGGTTCAATTCCGACCTCGGGTCACCGTCTGTGCGGAGTCAGCACATTCTCCCCGTGTCCATGTGGCTTTCCTCCGGGTGCTCCGGTTTCCTCCCACAGTCTGAAAGACGTGCTGGTTAAGTGTATTGGCCGTGCTAAATTCTCCCTCAGTGTACCCAAACAGGCGCCGGAGTGCGGCGGCTAGGGGATTTTCACAGTAACTTCATTGCAGTGTTAATGTAAGCCTACTTGTGATGCTAAACTTTAAACCCTCGCTGTAACATTCCATCTGAAAGTGGGAACTTCTGGCAGTGCAGCACACCCGCAGTATTGCAGTGGAATGTCGGCCTGGATTTCGGCTTCAAGTAGATCAAGTCTCTCGCTTGCAACTTTCAGAAATCTGGGGTTAAAAGTATTTGTTTGCACAGTCTCTGTGAATCGCATTTTTCATCACAGAAATTGAAATTAAACATTGTCTCGAGAGTGTACACCCACTGGCTAGCTCGCTTCAAAAAGATTCATAAATAATCACATTGCCATGTTCAAGACATGGGGCTGGATTTTCCGACCGCGCTTGCCTCAAGGCTGGAAATTCCCACCTAAGGTCAACAGACATTTGCATGGTACTCCCTCGCCCGCTATGATTCCCGTGGCGGGTGGGACGGGAAAATTCTGCCCACGAATCTGGCCGTAGCTGACCACTTGTCACACAAACTTCACCGTGCATTGATTCTCTCACACTGTCCTCCTATCAGACATTTCTTTAGCCAGAGAGTGGTGAATCTGTAGAATTCATTGCTGCAGAAGGCTGTGGAGGCCAGGGTCATTGAGTGTCTTTAAGGCAGAGATAGATAGGTTCTCGATTAGTAAGGGGATCAGGGGTTATGGGGAAAAGGCGGGAGAATGGGGATGAGGAACGTATCAGCCATGATTGATTGGCGAAGCAGACCTCTTGGGCTGAATGGCCTAATTCTGCTCCTATATCTTATGGTCCTGTGTCAGTGCTGAGAAAACAGGTAACTGCTTTAGCCAATGTTCAGGAATCGAGCATGGGTGGAAGTGGGGAAGGATTAGCTTGCTTGCAAACAGCAATTTATCTTCCTCTCTTACTTTACCTCTTTCTCTCTCCAGATCTCTCTCTCGTTCTCGTTCTCTGCTGCCCTCTCTCTCTCTCTCGAGCCCTCGCCCTTCTTCTTGTCTATTCCTTCCTTCTCCCCTCTTGTGAGGCAGGGCCTGATTTCCGTTCCTCTGCTCCAGTTCCCGCGGCAGGGCATTTGAAATGGGGAGTTTGAAGCCACGTCGTATCACTGGACCAGCCTCATCTGCATCTCGTTGTAAACAATTTCAGCACTCCCCTGTTGGGAGTTACCAATCTATTCTTCAACAGATGTACAGTTAAGTGGGACTTAAATGCATCCCATATATCCCACTTATAATGCAAGCAGACCTTGTCTTGCTATATTGGCTCCAGTCTCCTCTCAGCTAGAGTTACAAGAGGCAGCACAATGCCTGACTCGCAGGATACAGCTGTATGTCGCATGAATACTTGGCGTTCAAAGCGATGTAAAATTACCTATAATTATACTATTATTGTTATTACGAGGCCGTTACAGCTCTACTCATCAGTCATAATATTTGCTTTGTCAAGCTACACCTGTCTTTCCATTATGAATAATTCTGCCTAATGAATCACGTTTCCATGCATCTCAGTAACCATGACACTTCAAATAGACCGAAGTCATCTCGCTTGACAGGGTGAGCCACGCTGGATTGGTTACAGGAAAAGAAGGCCAGCCCTACCCCGGGAATAATCCATCCCTGGCTTTGGCCTTCGCCATGTCCAAACTGATTGTCAGACCCTGCCAGATGCAGCAGATGTCCGTAAATTGGATCAGTGCTTCTTTCTGTGAGCGGGCCCCGTGGGGAACTTTGGGTTTGAATCCCAGGCTGGTTACAAGATGAAGCTTGTCACCTGATTAGCCAGTTCCCTCCCTGATCCCCAATCCGGTCTGGCCACACTTTCTAACTTTCCTTCTCACTTCACATTTATCTCTGTCACTCTTTATCTTTCTCTCACTTCCTGTCTCTCCCTCTCTCTGATCTGGGATTTACAAGGGCTCACGATCAAATCTTGATTGTTTCCTGCTCTGCAATTTTTCTTTCTCAAAAAGCATGTTTCATATTTTTTATTGGCTCCAATTTGTGGAACAGGAACTGTTTTTCCTTACACTTCCCGTGGCCTGTGAGCCTGGCTGGCTCGGACAGGACTAGGCCCATCCCATTTGGCCTTGAGAACCACAGAATCCCTACAGTGCAGAAGGAGGCCGATCGGCCCATCGAGTCTGCATTGACTCTCTGACAGAGCATCTTACCCAGGTCCTTTCACTTTAACCCCACATATTTACCCCACAAATCCCCCTGACCTGCACATCTTGGGACGCTAAGTGACAATTTAGCATGGCCAATCCACACCTAACCTGCACATCTTTGGAATCATAGAATCCTACAGTGCAGAAGGAGGCCATTCAGCCCATCGAGTCTGCACCGACCACAACCCCATCCTGGCTCTATCCCCATAACCCCACACATTTACCCTCGCTAGTCCCTCTGACACTAAGGGACAATTTAGCACGGCCAATGCACCTAACCCACACATCGTTGGGCTATGGGAGGAAATTGGAGCACCCGGGGGAAACCCACACACACACAGGGAGGACATGCAAACTCTACACAGACAGTGACCCGAGGTTGGAATTGAACCCGGGTCCCTGGCGCTGTGAGATACTCAGCGTCTCTGTTCATGCATTGGCGTCAATTGGCACTTGACACTCCAACATTGCAGCATGGCCTCAGTGGCACCCTGAGCTGTCAGCACTGCTGCCTCACAGCGCCAGGGACCCGGGTTCAAGTCCAGCCTTGGGCGACTGTCTGTGTGGAGTTTACACATGCTCCCCATCTGTGTGGGTTTCCTCCGGGTGCTCCGGTTTCCTCCCACACTCCAAAGATGTGCAGATTAGGTGCATTGGCCATGCTGTATTACCCCTTAATGTCCCAAGGTGTGTAGGTTAGGGCGATTAATGGGTAAATATGTGGGGTTACGGGGATAGGAGCTGGCGGGATTGTTGTTGGCGCAGACTCGATGGACCGACTGGCTTCCTTCTGCTTTGTAGGGATTCTATGATTCACTGAGTGGAAGTCTGAGCGCTTGTAGCATTTCAGATTGGATGATGCAAGAGGTTACATGGCAATGCCAAACACTTACAGACATGGTCAGATCAGTCAGGGCTCGTATCTTCCCAGTGGAGGTGCTGTGTGAGTTGATTATAAATCATGGGGGCGATTCTCCCATTCCGCTACACTGTGTTTTTAGTGCAATGGGCCGGGAGACTCCAGTGGCTGCGATTCACGTGATTCACGTTGGGCGTCTGGGCCTCCACGCGTCTCCCAGCGCCGGATTTCCGGAACCGTCAGCTCCGCGCCGGAAATCAGCGCGGAGCTGCCTAATATATGCAGCAGGTAATTTTAATTTAATTTAAATCCTGTTAGCGGGCCCAGGACTGAAATCTCCGGGCCTGCTAGCCTCTACCCCCCACCCCCCCCCCTCCAAGAGTATGCTATAGCCCCCCACTGCAGGGAACTAGTGGCCCGACCCTGCTGGAGTGAAGGAGTGGGGGGGGGCAATCGAAGTCCCCCAGAGGGTTGGGCGCTGGGGGGGGGGTGCTGCCTTAGCATTGACACCTTGGCACTGCCAGCCTGGGCCCTTGGCATTGTCCATGGGGCAAAGTGCAAATGCCCAGGGGGCATCTTGGCACTGACCATCGGGCATCAGGCAGTGCCAAAGGGACGGAGCTTGATGGGGGCGGGGCCTCTGGGGGATGGTCGGTGGGGGTCGTGGGGTCCCCCTGCCTCTCTGCAGTTGGGATTGGTGGGAGAGGGAGGGACGGAGGCCAGTGATTGGGACTGGCCATCAGGGTGGGTTGCTGCACAGAGGAGTCGAGGGGGGTGCTTGGTGTCACTGCGTTGTGGGCTCGGACTTGTTATGAGGAGAGGCTGAGTAGACTGGGGCTATACTCATTGGAATTCAGAAGAATGAGGGGAGATCTTATAGAAACATATAAGATTATGAAGGGAATAGATAAGATAGAAGCAGGGAAGTTGTTTCCACTGGCGGGTGAAACTAGAACTAAGGGGCACGGCCTCAAAATAAGGGGGAGCAGATTTAGGACTGAGTTGAGGAGGAACTTCTTCACCCAAAGGGTTGTGAATCTGTGGAATTCCCTGTCCATTGAAGCAGTTGAAGCTACCTCATTGAATGTTTTTAAGGCAAGGAAAGATGCATTTTTGAACAGTAAAGGAATTAAGGGTTATGGTGAGCGGGTGGGTAAATGGAGCTGAGTCCACAAAAAGATCAGCCATGATCTTATTGAATGGCGGAGCAGGCTCGAGGGGCCAGATGGCCCACTCTTGCTCCTAGTTCTTATATTCTTATGTTCTGAAGAGACTTGGCAAGTGGGGAGGGTGAGGGAGGATGGGAGGGATGGGAGGAAACAGGGTGGAAGAAGCAAAGGGTTAATGAGAGGAAATGAGAATGATGGCTATTATCCACCTGGAAATTTTGCACCGATAGAAATCATAGAAACCCTACAGTGCAGAAGGAGGCCATTCGGCCCATCGAGTCTGCACCGACCACAATCCCACCCAGGCCCTACCCCCACATATTTACCCGCTAATCCCTCTAACCTACGCATCCCAGGACTCTAAGGGGCAATTTTTAACCTGGCCAATCAACCTAACCCGCACATCTTTGGACTGTGGGAGGAAACCGGAGCACCCGGAGGAAACCCACGCAGACACGGGGAGAATGTGCAAACTCCACACAGACAGTGACCCGAGCCGGGAATCGAACCCGCGACCCTGGAGCTGTGAAGCAGCAGTGCTAACCACTGTGCTACCGTGCCGCCCTTGTGTGAAGGGGTCCTCATGGGCTCAGGACCCCGTTTTGGTTCTGGCCATGGGTCTACCTCGCTTGTCCGATATCCAGGTCATTCCTTCATTTTGTATCTTTGATAAGTTGTAGACCATCAAGCTATCCCTCTTACCCTTCAAAGCTCTGCACCAGATTCCTCAGTGATTCTGGGCCCTTGTATTCCATTACCTGGTGTGGGGGGCGTTTTTACCATTGTGTGGCCTTCTGTCCTTCTAAATGTCCTGGGTCTTGTTTACTACCCTTGGGCTGTGGCATTCATAAATTCATAAGACATAGGAGCAGAATTAGGCCATTCGGCCCATCGAGTCCGCTCCGCCATTCGATCATGGCTGATATGCTCCTCATCCACATTTTCCTGCCTTCTGCCCATAACCCTTCAACCCATTACCAATTAAAAATCTGTCTAACTCCTCCTTAAATTTACTCACTGTCCCAGCATCCACCGCACTTTGGGGCAGCGAATTCCACAGATTCACAACCCTTTGGGAGAAGTAGTTTCTCCTCAACTCTGTTTCAAATTTGCTACCCTTTGTCCTAAGACAATGACTTCGTGTCCTAGAATGTCCCACAAGAAGAAGCGTCCACTCCACGTCTACTTTATCCATACCTTTTATCATCTTATACACCTCAATTTGATCTCCCCTCATCCTCCTCAATTCCAGAGAGTATCGGCTTAAACTATTCAATCTTTCTTCATACGACAAACCCGTTATCTCTGGAATCAATCCAGTGAACCTCCTCTGAATTGCCTCCAATACCACTGCATTCACACATGTGCAGGAGCTGGACTACTGGCATTCTTGACTCTCTTCCCGATTCCGCTGTCCACAAGAGGGGGATCTTTTCTTTAATGATGCAACATGGAGGTGCCACCCCCGCACGGGGAGAGTTATGCGAACGCCGCAGGTACTAGTGTCCTCCGTCAAATGTTGACTTGCGTTTTTTGAGTTCAGGTTCTCAACTCTGCATCTTTCCATTCACAGTTGGTGCCAGAGACTGGGCCCAAGGAAGGTGGAACCAGGCTGACGATTACAGGAGTGAATCTGGGCTTGACCTTCTCCGAAATCCGCAACGGAGTGCACATCGGACGGGTCCGTTGCATCCCGATTCAAGAGGAGTACATCAGCGCTGAGCAGTAAGTGTGTAGGATCGTGTTGCCACCGTACCTGTCCCTCAATCAGACTGAATAAGACCCAGCTTTGGAGGCGAGATGGTGAACTTTACTGGATTGTGCTCATTTCATAGAATGATAGAATCCGTACAGTGCAGCAGGAGGCCATTCAGCCCATCAAGCCTGCACTGACAACAAATCAGGCCCTCTTCCCGTAACCCCACATATTTACCCTGCTAATCCCCCTGACACTAAGGGACAATTTAGCATGGCCAATCCACCTAGCCTGCACATCTTTGGACTGTGGGAGGAAACCGGAGCACCCGGAGGAAACCCACGCAGACACGGGGAGAACGTGCAAACTCCTCACAGACAGTGACCCGATTGATGAAGGCGAGTGTCCCGAATGGAGGCTTGATGTCAAAGGGGAAAAGACAGAGGAAAACAATGAATTAAAGAGAAGATTCGATGGCTCGTTTAGAGTCAAAAGAGTCCTAGAGGTTTACAGCATGGAAACAGGCCCTTCAGCCCAAGTTGTCCAAGTTGCCCTTTTATTTTAACCACTAAGCTCGTCCCAATTGCCCGCGTTTGGCCCATATCCCTCTATACCCATCTTACCCAAGTAACTGTCTAAATGCTTTTTAAAAGACAATATTGTACCCACCTCTACTACTACCTCTGGCAGCTCGTTCCAGACACTCACCACCCTCTGTGTGAAAAAGTTGCTCCTCTGGACCCTTTTGTAACTCTCGCTCTCATCTTAAATCTTTTTTTTTAAAGTTGACTTATATAGTGTCACAAATAGACTTACATTAATACTGCAGTGAAGTTACTGTGAAAATCCCCAAGTCGCCACACTCCGGCGCCTGTTCGGGTACACTGAGGGAGAATTTAGCATGGCCAATGCACCAAACCAGCACGTCTTTCAGACTGTGGGAAGAAACTGGAGCACCCAGAGGATACCCATGCAGACACGGGTAGAACGTGCAAACTCCGCACAGACAGTGACCCAAGCTGGGAATCGAATCTAGGTCCCTGGCGCTGTGAGGCAGCAGTGTTAAGCACTGTACCACCATGACGCCCCATGAGTTCTTGACTTCCTCTGGCTCGGGGTGTGAGATGAGGATGGTGGGAAATGCATGGCCTGTACTCACAAGTGCCAACATAATCTATTTGTGATTTTTTTGGCACTGGAGATGGGGCCAGTGTCATATCCCAAACAAAATGCTACCCACAATACAAAATGCTGCCCCAGATCTTCCTCTGAAACTTGCCTCAGGCTCAACAATAAATAGAGCGCAATGAAAATCAGACCCAGGACGCGCTATTTGAATACATCCCAGACAAATATAAAACTGTCACCTGATGACAAACGGGTCCCACATACAATGAATTTAGACTGTTAATCCAGTTCACCCAAATATAGACCAGTGCAAAGTTACACCTAATTCATCATGATTTAGTCGTATTACTCAGAGATCAAGGGTGGCCTTTGTGGAAAATTGGAAAATATTCAACCAATTATACAAGTGGCATGTCCCTGAGATTGAGAATCAGATTCATCATGTCAGTGAAGAGGGAGCTTTACTCTGTATCTAACCCCGTGCTGTACCTGTCCTGGGAGTGTTTGATGGGGACAGTGTAGAGGGAGCTTTACTCTGTATCTAACCCCGTGCTGTACCTGTCCTGGGAGTGTTTGATGGGGACAGTGTAGCGGGAGCTTTACTCTGTATCTAACCCCGTGCTGTACCTGTCCTGGGAGTGTTTGATGGGGACAGTGTAGAGGGAGCTTTACTCTGTATCTAACCCCGTGCTGTACCTGTCCTGGGTGTGTTTGATGGGGGACAGTGTAGAGGGAGTTTTACTCTGTATCTAACCCTGTGCTGTACCTGTCCTGGGAGTGTTTGATGGGGACAGTGTAGAGGGAGCTTTACTCTGTATCTAACCCTGTGCTGTACCTGTCCTGGGAGTGTTTGATGGGGACAGTGTAGAGGGAGCTTTACTCTGTATCTAACCCCGTGCTGTACCTGTCCTGGGAGTGTTTGATGGGGACAGTGTAGAGGGAGCTTTACTCTGTATCTAACCCCATGCTGTACCTGTCCTGGGAGTGTTTAATGGGGACAGTGTAGAGGGAGCTTTACTCTGTAAGTAACCCTGTGGTTTTGCTGATTTGGAAGTATTGATGTCAGCACTGAGTGACTGAAATGGGAATGTTTTCATTTCCCAGCGTTGCATCCCTCATCTTATGGAGCATAAAATATCCAAATTCTATTTTTAGTGAAGGGGCATTAGGGGAAATGGGAAATGTGGACAACATTGGGATCCTGTAATGGTGCACAGGAAATACATTTCAAACTGGGTCGGGCTGAGTGGGGTCAGTGAGTGCCAAATCTGTATGATCCACTGGAGCAAGCTGAGAGGGGTGATTGAAAGCAGCAGTGCTGGTGAGAGATTAATTGAATTGTTTATTTATTTAATTAGTCAGCTAGTGTGTGTATTTTTTTGGCCTTTACTTTAACAGCAGTTTTTCAAGTTTAAAGTGAAAACTAGAAGTGGGCAGCAAAGGAGTCTGGGAAGGGTTTTTATTTTAACTTTAAAAGTCAGTTACCTGGGAGGTTCCCCCTCATTGATCCACTGGAGCAAGCTGAGAGGGGTGATTGAAAGCAGCAGTGCTGGTGAGAGATTAATTGAATTGTTTATTTATTTAATTAGTCAGCTAGTGTGTGTATTTTTTTGGCCTTTACTTTAACAGCAGTTTTTCAAGTTTAAAGTGAAAACTAGAAGTGGGCAGCAAAGGAGTCTGGGAAGGGTTTTTATTTTAACTTTAAAAGTCAGTTACCTGGGAGGTTCCCCCTCATTGATCCACTGGAGCAAGCTGAGAGGGGTGATTGAAAGCAGCAGTGCTGGTGAGAGATTAATTGAATTGTTTATTTATTTAATTAGTCAGCTAGTGTGTGTATTTTTTTGGCCTTTACTTTAACAGCAGTTTTTCAAGTTTAAAGTGAAAACTAGAAGTGGGCAGCAAAGGAGTCTGGGAAGGGTTTTTTAAGCGCGTGAAGTATAAAAGGTAGGCTGCAGTATACAGCGGGCAGCGTCGGGAGTGGGCAGTGTAGTGTGTGGGAAGCAGAGTGTGAGCTATAAGACTTTGGCTCACAGGGCTTAGGCTGAAAGGGCGAGCAGGGGTGAGTTGAATTCATTTTTGCACTTTCTACCTGGTACTGGCAAGGTATCTAGAGGGGATGGGTGTGCAGGCAGTGCTATGTTCCTCTTGCACTATGTTTGAGGTGAGGGACGACGACAGTGTCCCTACTGATTACACCTGTGGGAAGTGCACCCATCTGCAGCTCCTCCAAAACCGTGTTAGGGAACTGGAGCTGGAGTTGGATGAACTTAGGATCATCAGGGACGCAGAGATGGCCATAGACACAAGCTTTAGGAATACAGTTACTCCGAGGATTGAAAACAGATGGGTGACGGTGAGAGGGGCTGGGAGGAAGCCGTCCGTGCAGGGATCCCCGGTGGTCGTTCCCCTTAGCAACAAGTATTCCACTTTGGATACGGTTGAGGGGGATGACATACCAGTGGGGAGCCGCAGTGAGAGGATCTCCAGCACTGTGTCCGTCTCTGTGGCTCGGGAGGGAAAGGGGGAGAGCGGGAGGGTGATAGTTATTGGGGACTCGTTAGTTAGAGGGATAGATAGGAGGTTCTGTGGCAGCAAAAGGGACTCACGGATGGTATGTTGCCTACCGGATGCCAAGGTCCGTGATGTCTCAGACCGTGTTTTCCAGATTCTGAAGGGGGAGGGGAAACAGTCACAAGTCGTGGTGCACATTGGTACCAATGACATAGGTAAGAGAAGGGACGGGGATTTAAAGCAGGAATTTCTGGAGCTGGGCTGGAAGCTGAGAGCCAAGACGAAACATGTGGTCATCTCTGGTACGTTGCCGGTACCACGTGATAGCGAGTTGAGGAACAGGGAGAGAGTGCAGTTAAATATGTGGTTGCAGGGATGGTGTAGGAGGGAGGGTTTCAGATACGTGGATAATTGGAACACGTTCTGGGGAAGGTGGGACCTGTACAAACAGGACGGGGTGCACCTGAACCAGAGGGGCACCAATATCCTCGGAGGGAAATTTGTTACGGCTCTTCAGGGGGGTTTAAACTAATTTGTCAGGGGAGTGGGAAAGGGAGTTGTAGTCCAGAAGTCAGTGAGGGTGGTGAGGTATTGGGGAAGGTATCAGGGTCAAGGGTGGGTACTGGTAGACAGGAAGGTGGGTTGAAGTGTGTCTACTTCAATGCAAGGAGCATCCGGAACAAGGTAGATGAACTTGGGGCGTGGATTGGTACTTGGGACTACGATGTTGTGGCCATTACGGAGACGTGGGTAGAACAAGGACAGGAATGGTTGTTGGACGTTCCGGGGTATAGATGTTTCAGTAAGTGTAGGGAAGCTGGTAAAAGAGGTGGAGGAGTGGCATTGTTAATCAAGGATAGTTTAACGGCTGCGGAAAGGCACTTCGTGGGGGATCTGCACACTGAGGTAATATGGGCTGAAGTTAGAAATAGGAAAGGAGCGGTCACGTTGCTAGGAGTTTACTATAGGCCCCCAAATAGTAATAGAGATGTGGAGGAAGAAATTGCTAAGCAGATTATGGATATGTGTGGGGGTCACAGGGTAATTGTCATGGGGGACTTTAACTTTCCAAATATTGATTGGAACCTTTGTAGGTCAAATAGTTTGGATGGGGCAGTTTTTGTGCAGTGTGTGCGGGAGGGTTTCCTGACACAATATGTGGATGGGCCGACTAGAGGTGAGGCCACATTGGATTTGGTACTGGGAAATGAACCGGGCCAAGTGTTAGATTTGGTTGTGGGAGAGCAATTTGGAGATAGTGACCACAATTCGGTGTCTTTTGTTATTGCAATGGAGAGGGATAGGGCCGTACGGCAGGGCAAGGTTTACAATTGGGGGAGGGGTAATTATGATGCGATTAGGCAAGAATTAGGGGGCATAAGTTGGGAACAGAAACTGTCAGAGAAAGGAACTAATGAAAAGTGGAACTTTTTCAAGGAACAAATACTGGATGTCCTTGATAGGTATGTTCCTGTCAGGCAGGGAGGAAATGGCCGAGTGAGGGAACCATGGTTCACAAAAGAGGTGGAATGTCTTGTGAAAAGGAAGAGGGAAGCTTATGTAGGGATGAGGAAACAAGGTTCAGATGGCTCGATTGAGGGTTACAAGTTAGCAAGGAATGAGCTGAAAAAGGGGCTTAGGAGAGCTAGGAGGGGACATGAGAAGTCCTTGGCGGGTCGGATCAAGGAAAACCCCAAGGCTTTTTACTCTTATGTGAGGAATAAAAGAATGACCAGGGTGAGGTTAGGGCCGGTCAAGGACAGTAGTGGGAACTTGTGTATGGAGTCAGTAGAGATAGGCGAGGTGATGAATGAATACTTTTCTTCAGTGTTCACCAAGGAGAGGGGCCATGTTTTTGAGGAAGAGAAGGTGTTACAGGCTAATAGGCTGGAGGAAATAGATGTTCGGAGGGAGGATGTCTTGGCAGTTTTGAATAAACTGAAGGTCGATAAGTCCCCTGGGCCTGATGAAATGTATCCTAGGATTCTGTGGGAGGCAAGGGATGAGATTGCAGAGCCTTTGGCGTTGATCTTTGGGTCCTCACTGTCCACGGGGATGGTGCCAGAGGACTGGAGAATGGCGAATGTTGTTCCTCTGTTTAAGAAAGGGAATAGAAATGACCCTGGTAATTATAGACCGGTTAGTCTTACTTCGGTGGTTGGTAAATTGATGGAAAGGGTCCTTAGGGATGGGATTTACGACCATTTAGAAAGATGCGGATTAATCCGAGATAGTCAGCACGGATTCGTGAAGGGCAAGTCGTGCCTCACAAATCTGATAGAATTTTTTGAGGAGGTAACTAAGTGTGTTGATGAAGGTAGGGCAGTTGATGCCATATACATGGATTTTAGTAAGGCGTTTGATAAGGTCCCCCATGGTCGGCTTATGATGAAAGTGAGGAGGTGTGGGATAGAGGGAAAGTTGGCCGATTGGATAGGTAACTGGCTGTCTGACCGAAGACAGAGGGTGGTGGTCGATGGAAAATTTTCGGATTGGAGGCAGGTTGCTAGCGGTGTGCCGCAGGGATCAGTGCTTGGTCCTCTGCTCTTTGTGATTTTTATTAATGACTTAGAGGAGGGGGCTGAAGGGTGGATCAGTAAATTTGCTGATGACACCAAGATTGGTGGAGTAGTGGATGAGGTGGAGGGCTGTTGTAGGCTGCAAAGAGACATAGATAGGATGCAAAGCTGGGCTGAAAAATGGCAAATGGAGTTTAACCCTGATAAATGTGAGGTGATTCATTTTGGTAGGACAAATTTAAATGTGGATTACAGGGTCAAAGGTAGGGTTCTGAAGACTGTGGAGGAACAGAGAGATCTTGGGGTCCATATCCACAGATCTCTAAAGGTTGCCACTCAAGTGGATAGAGCTGTGAAGAAGGCCTATAGTGTGTTAGCTTTTATTAACAGGGGGTTGGAGTTTAAGAGCCGTGGGGTTATGCTGCAACTGTACAGGACCTTGGTGAGACCACATTTGGAATATTGTGTGCAGTTCTGGTCACCTCACTATAGGAAGGATGTGGAAGCGCTGGAAAGAGTGCAGAGGAGATTTACCAGGATGCTGCCTGGTTTGGAGGGTAGGTCATATGAGGAAAGGTTGAGGGAGCTAGGGCTGTTCTCTCTGGAGCGGAGGAGGCTGAGGGGAGACTTAATAGAGGTGTATAAAATGATGAAGGGGATAGATAGAGTGAACGTTCAAAGACTATTTCCTCGGGTGGATGGAGCTATTACAAGGGGGCATAACTATAGGGTTCGTGGTGGGAGATACAGGACGGATATCAGAGGTAGGTTCTTTACGCAGAGAGTGGTTGGGGTGTGGAATGGACTGCCTGCAGTGATAGTGGAGTCAGACACTTTAGAAACATTTAAGCGGTTATTGGATAGGCACATGGAGCACACCAGGATGATAGGGAGTGGGATAGCTTGATCTTGGTTTCAGATAAAGCTCGGCACAACATCGTGGGCCGAAGGGCCTGTTCTGTGCTGTACTGTTCTATGTTCTATGTTCTATTTAACTGGAAGCAATTGATGGATTTTTTTTTGGATGTGCTGTTGCACTGGGAAGCAATAATGGAGACTCTTCACCTGTGACCTGCAGGATAGTGTGTGATATGGAGAAGGCTGACCCTCAGACAGCAAAGAAAGGATATGTGGAAGTTTGCGTTGTGAACTGCGATGATGAGTATCGAGCTATCTCGTCCGAGCCCTTCACCTTTGTGGTAAGAGTTGATACTGGAGCGAATCTTTTGAGTCCCTGTGCACCTATTGCATCGGTGAGCTTACTGTGCGTCGAGAACAGTCCCACCAAGAGCGGTTTCCCTCTCTCCAAGGAACAACGTCAATCATTTATTGTGCAAGTGTTGGGTGTGAAGAAGCAATTCCAACCTAGGAGGTCCCATTGGTGCCGAACTGGTCTGTCTTGGCACTGACTCTTGCACTCTCACCCCTGATCATTGCACACACAAATATAGGCCACTTCATAGAATCCCTACCATGCAGAAAGAGGCCATTTGGCCCATTGAGTCTGCACTGACTCTCCAATAGAGCAGCATAGCCAAGCCCGCCCCCCCCCCCCCCCCCCAAGAGGCGGCTGGATATAGCACTTGGCTCGAATGGGATCAAAGGTTATGGGGAGAAAGCAGGGTTAGTCTATTGAGTTGGATGATCAGCCATGATTGTAATGAATGGCAGAGGAGCCTCGAAGGACCAAATGACCTCCTCCTGCTCCTATCTTCTATGTTTCTATGAATTTCTTCAGCCAGAGGGTGGTGAATCTACCCTGTGCAACTCATTGCCACAGAAGGCTGTGGAGGCCAGGTCATTGAGTGTCTTTAAGACAGAGATTGATAGATTCTTGATCAATAAGGAGATCAAGGGTTACGGGGAGAAAGCCAGGGGAATGGGGATGAGAATCATGTCAGCCATGATTGAATAGCGGAGCAGATTCGATGAGCTGAAAGGCCTGATTCTGCTCCTATATCTTATGGTCTTATGGTCTATCCCCGTATTGAGAGAATGCTTCATTTTCAGAGATTCTGGCATTGAACCAAGATCTCCACCTGCTCTCTCAGATAGATGTAAAAGATCTTGTGCCATTAGTAGAACAACAGGGAATAGTTACTAAGATAAGGTGAACAGGTGGAAGCTTGTTCCCAGGGCAGAAATGACAATTACAAGGGGGCACAAGTTGAAGGTAAGGGGGGAAGTTTTTTACACAGAGAGTGATGGGGGCCTGGAATGCGCTGCCCAGTGAGGTGGTTGAGGCAGACACGTTAGCGACATTTAAGACTTATCCGGATAGACACATGAACAGGTGGGGAATAGAGGGATACAAGCGGTTGGTCCAGATAGGACAACGTGGTCGACGCAGGCTTGTGTGGGCAGAAGGGCCTGTTCCTGTGCTGTACTGTTCTTTGTTATATACAATATACAGCTCAGAGACAGGCCATTCAGCCCAACATGTCCATGTTAGTGCTTATGCCCCGCACGCATCTTCCACCTCACCCTGTCAACAGGTCTTTGCTCTTTGTTCCACAGAGGCGAAATACTGCGGATGCTGGAATCTGAAACAAAAACAGAAAATGCTGGAAAATCCCAGCAGGTCTGACAGCACCTGTGGGGAGAGAATAGAGCCAACGTTTTGCGTCTGGCCCCAATTGCCTTTCCTGCTCGTAAAAAACGGGGGTGGTGGAGAATCCCAGCCTCCACCTCCCGTATTCCATTTTTTATCCGCGTCTGTTCCTCTGTTGATGATTCAACCAGTTTGTTTACAAAGATCAGCATTTCTCTTTCTCTTTCCCTCCCCCGTCGCCAAGACGCCGAGGTTTACCAAGGTGATACCTGCCCAGGGACCTGTGTCCGGAGGCAGTCGAGTGACGATCGTGGGGCTGCACCTTGATGCCGGCAGTTCGGTGGAGGCTTACATCGGCGAAAACGGCATTTGTCAATTCAAAAGGTAAAAGTGGAAAGTGCTACGACGCAGAGGTTAATCCCCTTTCCATCGCTTCGTAACCTGGTTAAACTGTTTGGGAATGTGTTAACTGTTCTACATTAATGTTGAGAGGTTCATTAACATAAAGACCTGACACTCACTTTACATGAATAATTAACAAGTTATTTATTTCACCAACAGGAACTTTAACTAAACAAGTAATATATTCATTAAATAAAAGCAAAATACTGCAGATGCTGGAATCTGAAACCAAAAGAGAAAATGCTGAAAAATCTCAGCAGGTCTGGCAGCATCTGTAAGGAGAGAAAAGAGCTGACGTTTCGAGTCCAGGTGACCCTTTGTCAAAGCTAAAAGGCATATTAATTAATTAAATTAATTAATTAACATATTCATTAAAGAAGATTCGATTAATGCTGTTCAAATAAAGACAAGGGCCATTCAGTACCAAAACAGTAGTAACAGAATTTTAGTCAATCTCAAAAAATATATACAGCCTGTTCTGATGGCATTTTGGAAGCTTTGGAGTTTTTTCTGGTAATTTCTCTGTCTGTGAGGTCTTTCTAATTTGATATCCTGTTTTTAGATAGATGGAGAATTCTCTTCAGAGATACTTCATTAGCTGGCAGGGTGGAGAACCGCTCTGGAGATGGCCTTCTGTTCTGGTTGGCTCTCAGTTTAACTCAACTGAACTGCAGTCAGGCAGTTGAGTTCCTGTTTATACTCTTGAAGACTTATCCATTCCCTCTAACTGGATTGGTCTGAGGTCGGCAACAACGCAAATTCAAATTTGATAGGCTCCTGTTAGCTGAGTATTTTCTTTAAACTATTAAGCTGTCAGCTGAATGACTTCTTCAAACTCATAGGCTATCAAAATGCAAAAACCTGCAGAGCCTGTTACCAAGGCAACTCTGATGTTTTTATCTCTGCAACAATTGTGACCATTTGTGTACTCTGAGTGCCTGCATTTTAAACATCGTAAGAGTCATAGAAGTTTACAGCATGGAAACAGGCCCTTCGGCCCAACGTGTTCATGCCGCCCTTTTTTTTTAAACCCCTAAGCAAGTCCCAATTGCCTGCATTTGGCCCATATCCCTCTATACCCATCGTGTGTCTTTTAATTATTAATCCTCGGGATGTGAGCATCACTGGCAACAAGAATTGCCCGTTCCTAATTGCCCTCGAGCGGGTGTTGGGCATCCAACTACTGGGCCAGTTCAGAGGACAGTTAAAAGTTGACCACATTGCTGTGGGTCTGGAGTCACATGTAGGCCAGACTGGGTAGGCATGGAAGTTTTTCCTCTCCCGTGATAAATCCAATTGGCTTTTGCTACAACCTAGTTGTTTCATGATCATTATTGACACAATTAGTATTTTATTCCCAATTTATTGGATTTAAATTCCTCCAGCTACCCTGGTAGGACTTGAACTCACACTCAGGAGCTTTTGTCTGGGCAACTGGATCACTAATCCAGTACTAACTTTGGCCACCACACTACCGGAATGGACATGGTAGCTTTGGAGAGAGTGCAAAGAATGTTCACCAGGATGTTGCCTGGTCTCGAGGGTGTTGGCTATGAGGAGAGGTTGAATAAACTCGGATTGTTTTCACTGGAAAGATGGAAGCTGAGGTCTGAGGACCTGATCGAGGTCTACAAAATTGTGCGAGGCTTGGACAGGATGGATATTCAGAGACTTTTTCCCAAGGTGGAAGTATCAATTACAAGGGGGCACAGATTCAAGGTGAGAGGGGGAAAGTTTAAGGGAGATTTACGGGGGAGGTTTTTCACGCAGAGAGGGGTGGGTGCCTGGAACGCGCTGCCAGAGGAGGTGGGGGAAGCAGGCACATTAGCAACATTTATGAGGCATCTGGATGGGTACACGAAGAGGGAGGGAATAGAGGGATACGGACCGATTAAGAGCAGAAGGTTTAGTTTAGTTACAGCATCATGATCAGCTGGAGGGCCGAAGGGCCTGTTCCTGTGCTGTACATTGTTTTTCCTCTTTTTTGTAATCTGCCCTGCTGTGCTAAGCATTGCATTCTGTAACTTGTTTGTCTGCTCCCCTCATACTCTCATATTGTATTTTAGTGACTCTATTCTCTGTCCTTGTTTACAGGAGAAATTCAGGGGAGATCATCTGTGTGACATCCGCATCAACAAAGGGAATTGGCCCGGCTTCCATCCTGGTCCATATCAACAGAGCTCAGCTGCTCAATCCCAGCGTGAAATACAACTACACGGAAGATCCCACCATCTCCAAGATCGAGCCCGAGTGGACCATTTCCAGGTAAGTGTTCTTGGCAACCAAGTGATCACCAGCCATCACTTCTCCATCTCTGTCTCTGCTCAGTGGGTCAACTCTTATCTCGAGGTGGTTCCAATTTGGTCAAAATTGGGAGGATTGAATTAAGTTAATAAGGAGCAATGAAGTCCTTGTGGCACAGTGAGTTGCTACCCAGCTTCTGAGACGGGAGATCCAGGTTCGAGTCCCACCCCAGGAATTTGATTTATTCTTGTCTCATGTATTAGCATACAGTGAAAAGTATTGCTTCTTGTGTGCTATACAGACAAAGCATAGCATTCATAGAAAAGGAAAGGAGAGAGTGCAGAATGTAGTGTTACAGTCATAGCTAGGGTGTTGAGAAAGATCAACTTAATGCAAGGTAAGTCCATTCAAAAGTCTGATGGCAGCAGGGAAGAAGCTGTTCTTGAGTCAGTTGGTACGTGACCTCAGACATTTGTATCTTTTTCCCGACGGAAGAAGGTGGAAGAGAGAATGTCCGGGGTGCGTGGGGTCCTTCATTATGCTGGCTGCTTTGCCGAGGCAGCGGGAAGTGTAGACAGAGTCAATGGATAGGAGGCTGGTTTGCGTGATGGATTGGGCTACATTCACTGGTTGGCTTCCTTGATGGCCAAGGAAGGTGTGCTCATAACGCAGTCAAACAGGTTGAGTGTCAACCTGCAAAATCGTCCCTAACACGCCAGTGGTTGACGGTAAGAGCTGTTCTGCCGTTTGGCCATTCACACCTTCTATTCTCTCTATGGACTGCCATTAGCAGCCTTTCCCCTTGTTTTTGTGGCTATGGCTCATCTTTCATTCCCTCCCCCTGCAGTATAAATATCTCCCACTTTCTCTGCCTTTTAGCTTTAACAAAGGGTCATCTGGACTCGAAACGTCAGCTCTTTTCTCTCCTTACAGATGCTGCCAGACCCGCTGAGATTTTCCAGCATTTTCTCTTTCGGTTTCAGATTCCAGCACCCGAAGTAATCTGCTTTCATAAAGCGGGAGAGACTCCTGGGCTGGGATTGTCCGGCTGTTCAGGCCAGCGGGGATTCTCTGGTCCCGCTGCAGTCGGGTGACTCCCGCACCATGGGGCAAGTTTCCTGGGTGGCACTCTCTCGCTATGCCACGTCGCCGGCCAATCCCTGGCAGAGAGAGCCCTGGATTTCAAGACACTGTCAGTTTGCGTTGGGTTGAGGCGAGGAAGCTGTCGGTGGAATGGGGGAATTATTCATGAGTTAATGGTGCTCTCTGAGAAATCCTGCACAAAAAAACACAGCAAATGTCGGCTTTTGTTAACTGCCCCTCACAGGCTGACATCGTGCATTATTCATTTGTTTTGCTTGCTTCCAGCTGACAAGGATGGATTGTGCCTTTTCAGAGCTTAAATGTCCCATTTTCTGGGGAAAGTCTGCAATTTTAAAGTTCTGGTTGACACCCCTATTTTCAAACTCTTACAGCAGAGAAAGCGAGGCCAGTCTGGCCAATGCCGCTCTGCTCAAGTGCCATCCAAATTAGCCCCACATCCCATACTCCACCCACGGAGCTCTCCAAACTGTTCCTTTTCAAATCCAGGGGTCATAGATATAAGCTAGCCATTGGTCAATCGATGGGGCGCTTCAGGAGAACTTTCTTCACTGAGAGAATCTTTAGAATGTGGAAATCTCCACCACTTACAATGGTTGAACTGAAGAGCTTAGATATGTTCACAGAGAAGCTGGATAAACACATTGTGGGAGGAAGGAGTAGAAATACAAGCAGATGGGATGAGGTGAAGAGGCTCCTCTGGACCATACACTTCCCGCTGCCTCGGCAAAGCAGCCAGCATAATTAAGGACCCCACGCACCCTGGACATTCTCTCTTCCACCTTCTTCCCTTGGGCAAAAAGATACAAAAGTCTGAGGTCACGTACCAACCGACTCAAGAACAACTTCTTCCCTGCTGCCATTAGACTTTTGAATGGACTTACCTCACATTGAGTTGATCTTTCTCTACATCCGAGCTGTGACTGTAGCACTACATTCTGCACCCCCTCCTTTCCTTCTCTATGAACGGTATGTTGTGTCTGTATAGCGCGCAAGAAACAATACTTTTCACTGTATACTAATACATGTGACAATAATAAATCAAATCAAATCAAAATCACCAGCACGGACCATTTGGGCCGAATGGCCTGTTACTGTGCTGTAGAATCTACGTAAAAATTCAAATGAATTCCTACTGGGGAAAGGCCAGCCACACAAGATGACCCCAGTTCATTTTCAGTTGACATTTATCCGCTCTGTTTAGTTGGTTTTGTATCTGACATTAAGAGACCGCCAACTGAATGACTGAGAGATCTGCACAGTCTGTTTCTGCTTGTAAAATGGATAGTACCCATTACACGTCCTCTCTTAACCCAAAGACGCAGAGTTTGTGTTGCAAGTAGGCAAGTACTCAGGCCACCAGGATTCTCAAGTCATCTCCTCAGCCTCCCTGTCCCAGTCCATTCCGTGCAGCAGAGTCGCTGTTTGATCTTTTGCTTTGTTAATCTGTGGGATGTGGCTAACCAGGTTGATGTTGATTTTCTATCCATCATTGCCTGTGGAAAGGTGGTGGTGAGCTGCCTTCTTGAAGCGCTGCAGTCCCTGAGGTGTAGGTACACCCCGCAGTGTTGTTAGGGAAGGAGTTCCAGGATTTTGATCCAGCGACAGTGAAGGAATGGTATAGGATCTGTTCTCTTCTTTAGAATAGGCTTAGGCACAACTGGTTCGAAGTAGAACCTCTTTATTGAGCATAATTTAAAATTGGCATTTACAGAAAGCAAAAGATATTAATTTACTGGCAAGAGAGAAAAGAGAGAGAGAGAGTTGGGGACAGGCTTCGCAGCCAATCCCTGCACAGATCTGAACTTAGAACCTTGCAGGACTCAACTGCACTAAAAAACAGATAGCTGTCACTAACAACATATGAGTTCTTTATCTGTGTTATGAAATAGCTGGGTACACACTGCCTCTAACTTTCATAAACAATTGGCAGCTGTGACCGTGAAGGCATTGTTTATTATAACTTTGCTTGCCTTGTACTTTCGAAGAATGTAGCCAATTTCTAAGCTCAAAACCAGAATTCCCAGCTGAGTTTTGAAATGTGGTCAAGTTAGCTGAAGTTAGCTTTAAAGCATAGCACAATTGGTTACATTAGACAGAAATACCTTAAAATGAAGCCGTTTAACTAAAGCAAACCAGACAGGGGATCCCACATAAGGCGATATATTTCCAAGTCAGGATGTTGAGTGGCTTGCAGAGGAATCTCCAAGTGGTGATATTTCCATGTAATCGCTGCCCTTGTCCTTCGAGATAGTAGAGGCTGTGAGTTGGGAGGGGCTGTCAAAGGAGCCTTGGAGAGTTGGTGCAGTGCACCTTGTGGATAATGCACACGGCTGCCACTGTGCGTTGTTGGCGGAGGGAGTGAATGTTTATGATGGTGGATGAGATTCTAATCAGGCAAGCTGCTTTGTCCTGGATGGTGTCGACCATCTTTGAGTTTTATTGGAGCTGCACCCATCCAGGTAGATACACCCACTGTTGGGAAGGGAGTTTCAGAATTTGACCCGGTGACAGTGAAGGAAATGGAGATGAATTTTAACATCTGCTGTATGTGATTTTGCAAAGCGGAGTATAGATTAAAGAAAATGAACACTGATGTGATAGTGAGTATTGGGCTTTGTACAGTAAGAATATACTGTTCATCCAGGTGTGTTAAATCTGAGATCACATACCAACCGACTCAAAAACAGCTTCTTCCCTGCTGCCATCAGACTTTTGAATGGACCTATCTGACATTAAGTTGATCTTTCTCTGCACCCTAGCTATGACTGTAACACTATATTCTGCACTCTCTCCTTTCCTTCTCCCCTGTACTCTATGAACAGTATGCTTTGCCCGTATAGTGTGCAAGAAACAATACTTTTCACTGTATACTAAAACACGGATATCAGAAGGACGTATTTTACACAGAGGGTGGTGGGGGCCTGGAATGGGTTGCCGGGCAAGGTGGTGGAGGCGGACACACTGGGAACGTTTAAGACTTATCTAGACAGCCACATGAACGGAGTGGGAATGGAGGGATACAAAAGAATGGTCTAGTTTGGACCGGGGAGCGGCGCGGGCTTGGAGGGCCGAAGGGCCTGTTCCTGTGCTGTATTGTCCTTTGTTCTTTGTTCTATGTAACAATAATAAATCAAATCAAATCAAATGTTTTCCTTGCGATCGGAAACACCAGTCCTGGTGGTGGTATACTGGTTATTTGAGTATCTGTAAGCGTCTTCAGTGTCTTCTGTGGTTTCTGTCTGGACTGATGAGTCCAGTGTGAGATTGACATGGACAGTCACAGGCTTCTTGTTGTCTTGGGGATCTTCTGCAACTGCTCCACATCTGGCCTTCCTCTGGGCACCGCTGGGTGTCGTGAATCTGGCGTGGTTGGTCCTCTGAGCCTGCTGAACGAAATTTCAGCGCTGGCCTCCACATGAGCCTGGTCAGCTGCAGTGTTTTTCCAAGAGCCTTTTACAGAAGGCCCCAACGAATATTCTCTGGGGGAAGAGCAGCAGGCAAGCTGGTCCTCCAGAAAGCCAGCACAGATGTGACGGGCTGAATGACCCCCTCCTGTGCTGTGATGATTCTGTGCAGCTGTGTAACTATCTTGGAACGAACATGAACACGATGCCAAAACATTGAATGTATTCAAGAGGCGGCTGGATACAGCACTTTGGGGGCGAATGGGATCAAAGGTTATGGGGAGAAAGCAGGGTTAGGCTATTGAGTTGGACGATCAGCCATGATCGTGATGAATGGCGGAGCAGGCTCGAAGGGCCAAATGGCCTCCTCCTATCTTCGATATTTCTATGTAATGCAAAGACCCCCTAAAAAAGAACCTTACAAACCTCTACATTGGAGACAGACTCTCTTGGGAAGTGAACTTGGATAAAGATGGGGAAGTGTTTCATTCCCAAAGATTGGTATTGATTCTTCCAGACAAAAATGAAATGGCGGAAAATCCAGAAGAAAATGGCGTTGGAAAGGGAATTCTCGACTGAGTCAATTCTTTGCACGGTGGCACAGTGGTTAGCACTGCTGCCTCACAGCTCCAGGGACCCGGGTTCAATTCTGGCCTCGGGTCACTGTCTGTGTGGAGTTTGCACGTTCTCCCCGTGTCTGCGTGGGTTTCCTCCCACAGTCCAAAGACGTGTGGGTTAGGTTGATTGGCCATGCTAAATTGACCCTCGTGTCAGGGGGATTAGCAGGGTAGAAGAGGGTTACGGGAATAGGGCCTGGGTGGGATTGTGGTCGGTACAGACTTGTTTAAAGTTTACTAGTGTCACAAGTAGGCTTACATTAACACCGCAATGAAGTTACTGTGAAAATCCCCGAGTCGCCACACTCCGGCACCTGTTCGGGTACACTGAGGGAGACTTTAGCATGGTTAGTTCACCTAACCTTTCAGACTGTGGGAGGAAACCCACGCAGACATGGGGAGAATGTGCAAACTCCACACAGACAGTGACCCAAGCCAGTGTTTGAACCCGGGTCCCTTGCGCTGTGAGGCAGCAGTGCTAGCTACTGTGCCGCCCACAACTTGAACTTGATGGGCCGAATGGTCTCCTTCTGCACTGTAGGGATTCTATGATTAATATAATTGACAAAAGAACCAGAGGTGACATGAGGACACAATGATGATATCGTGAATCATAGAATCCTACAGTGCAGAAGGAGGCCATTCGGCTCATCGAGTCTGCACTGAGCACAATCCCACCCAGGCCCTATTCCTATAACCCCACATATTTACCCTGCTAATCTCCCTGACACTAAGGGTCAATTTAACATGGCCAATCAACCTAACCCGCACATCTTTGGAGTGTGGGAGAAAACCGGAGCACCCGGAGGAAACCCACGCAGACACGGGGAGAACGTGCAGACTCCGCACAGACAGTGACCCAAGGCTGGAATTGAACCCGGGTCCCTGGCACTGAGAGGCAGCAGTGCTAACCACTGTGTCACCGTGCCTCCCGCTGAGTGACTGAGCTGGAATCCATGGCTTGAAAGGGGCCTGGAAACAGAGTCAGCGGTAACTAAAATAACATGAATGGAATAAACACAAAATGGGGATAAACTCCATGAAACAATGCGGGCATGAAGACAGACGAAGATTGGGAATGCTGAATAAAATTCCAAGCAATGATCTAATAGTTGTGTGTTATTCTCTCTCTGTTCTTCCGCCTGCTCCGATTGCCACGTGAAGTGGGGGGACTCCACTCATTGTAACAGGGACCAACCTCGCCACCATACAGGAACCGAGGATCCGAGCAAAATATGGCAGTGTACAGTCAACCAATGTGAGTATAAAAACTTTGTTTTCAATGATACACAATTCCTCAGGTTTAAGATGCAGAGGGAAGGCTGAACAGGATACCTGTGAGGACCGTGGTGAGGCCACAGCTGGAGTATTGAGTGCAGTTTTGGTGTCCTTATCGGAGAAAGGATGTCCTTGCTATAGAGGGAATGCAGCGAAGGTTCACCAGGCTGATTCCTGAGATGGCAGGTCTGTCATATGAGGAGAGACTAAATCGGTTAGGATTATATTCATTGGAGTTTAGACGAGTGAGAAGGGATCTCATAGAAACTTATAAAATTCTAACAGGGGTAGATTCAGATGTTCCCAGTGGTGGGGGAGTCCAGAACTAGTCATAGTTTGAGGATAAGGGATAAACCTTGTAGAACTGAGGTGAGGAGAAGTTTCTTCACCCAGAGGGTGGTGAATGTATGGAATTCACTACCACAGAAAGTAGTTGAGGCCAAAACATTGTCTGATTTCAAGAAGAAACTAGATATAGCTCTTGGGGCTAAAGGGATCTAGAATCATAGAATCCCTACAGTGCAGAAGAAGGCCATTTGGCCCACTGAGTCTGCACAAACCACAATCCCACCCAGGCCCTATCCTCATAACCCCACATATTTACCCCACTAATCCCTCTAACCTATGCATCCTGGGACACTAAGGGGCAATTTAGCATGGTCAATCAACCTAACCCACACATCTTTGGACTGTGGGAGGAAACTGGAGCACCCAGAGGAAACCCACGCAGACACGGGGAGAACGTGCAGACTCCACACAGGCAGTGACCCAACCCAGGTCCCTGGAACTGTGAGGCAGCAATGCTAACCACTGCTCTGCCCAAGACCGCAAGAAACTACAAAAGATCGTGAATGTTGCCCAATCCATCACACAAATCAGCTTCCCATCCATTGACTCTGTCTACACTTGCTGCTGCCTCGGCAAAGCAGCCAGCGTAATTAAGGACCCCACACACCCCGGACATTCTCTTTTCCACCTTCTTCCATCAGGAAGATAGAATAGCATGCATTTAAATCGACTTAATTAACCGCGCGCCCAACTCTACCGCCAAATCCCACTTTACCGTCTCCTGGCCCGATGCGGATCCGCGCTCTAATCGACCTGCCGAATAAAAATCCGAAGTCGCCGCTGCAACCTCCGAAGAGTGGGGTCAGAGACTGCAACGGCTCCCTGACCCAGCTCCTCCTCTTTGAAGTATGCAGCCACTCCGGAGAGGAGGGATTCATTCCTCCGGTGGGGGAGGAGGGATCGGCCGCAGAGTGGCAGCAGAACCCCCTGCCCCTCCCCCCCCACCGATTGGCCGCAGAGTGGCAGCGGAACCCCCTCCCTCCCCACCGATTGGCTGTAGAGTGGCAGCAGAACCCCCTGGCCCCTCCCTCCCCACCGATCGGCCGCAGAGTGGCAGCGGTCGTCCGTCCGTTCCCCCCCCCCCCCCCCCGGGGATGATCGGTCACAACCCCCCCCCCCCCGCCCCCCGATGGTCTGCTTTTTTCTTTCCCGCCCGGGCGCGCGGCTTCAGATGTTTTTCGAACTGCGCATGCGCAGTTCAGAGCTCCGATCGTTCTGGCGGCGCTAAGCCCCGCCCACTGCGCGAATTGGACTGAAGCCGGCAAAATGCGTATGGGTGCGCTGAAAAGAGGATTCTGGGCTCGGATCCATATTACGCCCGGGTCCCGCCCTTAGGCTCCGATTGGTAAAATCGGGCCCATAGATTCCTACAGTGCAGAAGGAGGCCACTCGGCCCATCGAGTCTGCACCCAACACAATCCCACCCAGGCCCTATCATCATAACCCCATGCATTTACCCTAGCTGGTCCCCCTGATACTAAGGGGCAATTTAGCATGGCCAATCCACCTAACCCGCACATCTTTGGTCTGATAAAATTCTAACAGGGTTAGACGGTTAGATTCAGAAAGAATGGTCCTGATGGTGGGGGGATCAGGATATTGAATTCGATGATCAGCCATGATCACGATGAATGGCGGAACAGGCTCGAAGGGCCGAATGGCCTCCTCCTGCTTTTCTGTGGGAGGAAACAGGAGCACCCGGAGGAAACTCACGCAGACACGTGGAGAAGGTGCGGACTCTGCGCAGACAGTGACCCAAGCCGGGAATCAAACCCGGGTCCCTGGGCGCTGTGAGGCAGCAGTGCTAACCACTGTGCCACCGCGCCACCAAATTGTTGGGGTTGAATGAACTCTTGCTGTGTCGCCCCTTCATGTCTCTGTATGTGAGTTAGTGTGAAATGGCGTTTGACAATGCTTCCTCGTGTGTTAGGGTGATATATAAATGCACGTTGTTGTTAACTAGCATGTAATAGAGACTTTGTACTTCCTTCAGGAATGCACAGTGCTGAATGATACTGCCATGGTTTGCAAGGCCCCATCCATCGCTAAGAATGGACGCAGCTCCTTGGAAAGTCCAGCTCAGCCGGACGAGATTGGTTTTGTCATGGACAACGTCCAGTCAGTGCTTGTTGTGAACGGGACCGGATTTATTTACTACCCAGACCCAGTATTTGAGTTGCTCAGTCCCTCTGGATCCATCGAGCTGAAGCCTAGCTCCCCCGTTATTCTGAAGGTGAGAATGATGTCAAGTTGGGGCTTATCCCCCCCCGCCCCGACCCCCTCGGAGTCAATGTCCCTCCCCCCTTCCCTCTATCACTTTGTCGAAAAAGCAAGCGTGGTCATTGCTGAGAAAGACACTGGTGAGCTTTGCAGCCCAATCCACAACTTCATCAAGGGTCAAACTAAAGATCCAATTATTCTATCTTTCGCTATTTTACTTTAGTTTCCTTTTGTCTCATGTTGAAGGCGAATTTGTTTAGCTGTGGAAAGATGCGTGATTGTGTGTCTGTCTGCACACGTATGTGTATGTACATATGTCTGTGTGACTGCATGTGGCTGCACATGTGTGTATGTGTTACCATGAGTGTCTACATGAATGTCTGTGTGTAGGGTATCTGTGTTTGTGTGTGTGTCTGTGACTATCTATGTGTGTGTCTCTGGGTATCTGTGCGTGTGTGTGTCTGCCCATGTATGTGTATCTGTGTGTGTGTTTGTGCGGGTGAGCGTGAGATGACTGGCTGGTTATGTGGTTGTGGCTATGCGGAAATGTGTTTGTGTATCTCTGTATTGACAAGTGTGTGTGTGCGTGCGTGTGTGTGTGCGTATGTGTGTGTGTGCGTATGTGTGTGTGTGTGTGTGTGTTTGTGTGTCTCTGTGTGTTTGTGTGTCTCTGTGTGTGTGTGTATGTATTTGTGTGTCTCTGTGTGTGTGTCTGTGTGTGTGCGTATGCGTGTGTGTGTATGCGTGTGTGTGTGTTTGTGTGTCTCTGTGTGTTTGTGTGTCTCTGTGTGTGTGTGTGTGTATGTATTTGTGTGTCTCTGTGTGTGTGTCTGTGTGTGTGTGTGTGTCTCTGTGTGTTTGTGTGTCTCTGTGTGTGTGTGTGTATGTATTTGTGTGTCTCTGTGTGTGTGTCTCTGTGTGTGTGTCTCTGTGTGTGTGTCTCTGTGTGTGTGTGTGTGTGTGTCTCTGCATTGATGAGTGTGAGTTTCTCTCCCCATCCCTCTCCCCTTCCCCCCATCCTCGCCCTCCCTCTTGCCCACCCCCTCGCTCTCCCTCACAGCCTCCCACCCGCCCTCGCCCTCCCCTTCACGGGTTTCCCATGATGTGATACCAGTGTGGACACGATGGGCTGAATGGCCCCTTCTACCACGATTACTTTATCTGTTTCTGTGCTGTGTGCACCATCCTTCCCTGCAGCACAGTGTCACCTTTGTCCCCACGGGGGAAACCTGTCCTCTCAAGGTAGCGGCGTGACTCGTTTTCAGATGGAAGCTTCATTTAGTGTTGGTTTCTGTTTGTAGGGGAGGAACTTGATTCCCAACGCACCAGGGAGTGTCAAGCTGAACTACACGGTGCTAATCGGAGACAACCCTTGTGCACTGACCGTCTCGGAAACCCAGCTGCTGTGTGAACCACCCAACCTGACTGGCGAGCATAAAGTTTTGGTGAGTGTGTGGGACAGATGGGCTGAATCTGCAGCTCTTCCCCACAGGGAGACTTTACATCTGGACTTGTTCTGAGAGAATCATTTCTGACTTTCTTGTTTCCACCTCAAAGGCTTTAGAGATGGTGCAGAAAGGATTTGTGAAGATGCTTCCTGGGATGAGGGACTTTAATTTAAGGGAGAAATTGGGTTACTGGGCTGTTCCCCTTGGGGAAGGGAAGGCTGAGAGGGGAACTGATGGAGGTGTTCAAAGTCAGGAAGGGGCCTGGACAAAGCAGACCAGGAGGAACCCTCCCCGACTTCAGGTGTCCGACAAAAGAAAAATCACACAAATCAGGAAAACCTTTTGTCACTCAGCGAGTGGTTAGGATCCTGAATATAGACCGGGTGGTCACAGAGAACCATAGAATCCTTACAGTGCAGAAGGAGGCCATTCAGCCCTTTGAGTCTGTATTGACCACAATCCCAGCCAGGCCCTATTCCCGTAACCCCACACATTTACCCTGCTAATCCCCTGACACTAGGGTCAATTTAGCATGGCCAATTAATCTAACCTGCACATCTTTGGACTGTGGGAGGAAACCAGAGCACCCGGAGGAAACCCACGCAGACACGGGGAGAACGTGCAGACTCCGCACAGACAGTGACCCAAGCCGGGAATGGAACCTGGATCCCTGGCGCTGTGAGGCAGCAATGCTAACCACTGTGCCACCGTGCTGCCCATGTACATTAGGGTGGCACAGTGGCACTCTGGTTAGCACTGCTGCCTCACAGCGCCAGGAATTCAGGTTCGATTCTGGCATTGGGATTTGAACCCAGGTCTGCGTGGGTTTCCTCCAGGTGCTCCGGTTTCCTCCCACCATCCAAAGATGTGCAGGTTAGCTGGATTGGCCATGCTAAATTGCCCCTTAGTGTCCCATGATGTGTAGGTTAGACGGATTAGCCATTGGTAAATGTGCAGGGTTACAGGGATAGGGTGGGGGAGAGGGCCTGGGTAAGACACGCTGTCAGAGAGTCAGTGCAGGCTCGATGGGCCAAACAGCCTCTTCTGCACTGTAGGGATTCTATGATGTATAAACAGGAAGTGATGTGTCAGTCGTGTGGGAGTTCTCCCCCAAGCACGGGCAGACATACAGCACGGGAGAGCTGCAAAGATTGTTGAATAAACCCTTCTGCTTGTCAGCCCCTCGTTGTCGGTCTATACAACCCAGCAACCCTCTGCACTGAATGCACTGCCTGGGAGAGTGGTGGAGGCAGATTCGGTCCTGACTTTTGACAGGAGAGTGCCTGATGGAAAAACATTTGTGCGCGAGTGGAACCAGCTGGCATCGATACAACGGCCAAAATCTGGGATGCGCCCATTGTATGGTTCTATGAATTTTCCAACCATGGCCTGGTTAGGCCTGATTTGATTAGTTTGAAGCTAAGCTACGAGGATGTCCAGGGACAGGTCATGACTGGCAGGGGTGGTGAGGCAATTCCAAGTTGAGAGGCACTCTGAATTGATCATTTTAAATTGACCCAACGACCGAGAGTGCTTCACCCTCGCCTTCCACAGCAAGCTCTTGGCGCCTCTTTGAAAGAACCTCCCCAACCCACGCCCTCTGAGACCTTGAAAGACAAGGGCCTCAGGAGAACATAGGAACGCCAACCCCCTCAGGTTTCCCTCCAATTCGCACACCATCCCATCAACCGCCTTCTCCAGAGCAACTCGAGATGGGCAACGAATGCCAACCTTGCCAGCAAAGCCCAGATCTCAAGAAATGCGTTAAAAAGGAACGTTGACAAAAGCAAAGCGAGATGTCCGCAGTCCGAAAGCACGTGCAAATCTTCCCCTCACACCACTGCACTGATGTCCCACTCACAATCCAGCTTTACTTGTCAATAAAAGATGAACTTGTCTGACTGCAAAACCCTTGTAAGGATTGAATTTGAAAATGAGTCATAGGGAGTAAGGCCAAAACCCTTCTTTTACTTAAATCTTAAGTATCCATTCTGGTGGCATTTCTCTTTTTAATTATGCCTCGCTCGCTTACATCGAGGCTGCGATATCTCGGGTGGATTTAAAGGGATAAAAGCCAGCTATAAGCCTCGCGAAAATCCGTCAGCGCGTTTAGTTGCAAAGGAGATTTAAAATTATTTTGTGGTGCCCTCGCTGAACATTGATACGAAGCTTTGCCAGAGCTGGATTCTCTTTCAAAGCTCATTTCCTTGTGAAAATGTCGGTGAGAATTTGCGATGGAGGGGGAAGTGGGGGATGGGGAGCAGAGGGAAGGGTATTGAGGATAAAAAGGAGAGAGAGCTCCCCTTCTAGATTTTCACAGTAACTTCATTGCAGTGTTAATGTAAGCCTACTGGTGACACTAATAAATAAGCTTTAAATTTAACGGTGGAAGTTAAAGTTCCTGCGCGCTATACAGACAAAACATACCATTCATAGAGTATGTAGGGGAGAAGACTGCAGAATATAATGTTGCAGCTACAGATAGGGTGTCAAGAAAGAACATCATTAGAAAGTTTAAAGTTTATAAAGTTTAAAGATTATTTATTTATTCATCACAAGTAGGCTTACATTAACACTGCAATGAAGTTACTGTGAAAATCCCCAAGTCGCCACACTCCGGCGCCTGAGGGAGAATTTAGCCTGGCCAATGCACCTAACCAGCATGTCTTTCAAACTGTGGGAGGAAACTGGATCACCCGGAGGAAACCCACGCAGACACGGGGAGAATGTGCAGACTCCGCACAGACAGTGACCCAAGCCAGGAATCGAACCCAGGTCCCTGGCGCTGTGAGGCAGCAGTGCCAACCACTGGAGTTAGCGTTAAGTTTTAGGAGCGTAGAACGGGAGTAAAAAATGGAATTAGAGGGCAAAAGAGAAAACGCTGGAAAATCTCAGCAGGTCTGGCAGCATCTGCGAGGAGAGAAAAGAGCTGACGTTTCGAGTCCAGATGACCCTTTGTCAAAGCTAAAAGGCAGAGAAAGTGGGAGATATTTATACTGTAGGGGGAGGGAATGAAAGATGAGTCATAGCCACAGAAACCAGGGGAAAAGCTGCTAACGGCAGCCCAGAGAGAGAATAGAAGGTGTGAATGGCCAAACGGCAGAGAAGCTGGAATCAGAGGGGAAACTGTGACAGATGAAAATCCATATGAGACACGGCTGATACGGGACATCTGAAATATCAAATAGTGAGAGCTGGAAATGTCCCAGCAGGTCGGGCAGCGTCTGAGTAGAGGAATGGAGTTAATGAACCCGTCACTATGGGAACCATGGTGGCTGGGCCCACTTAATCACGGGGGAGACCCTGCCCGTGTCAACCTTCCAGTGACGGGACAACCTCCCCCAGTGAAGTTAGAGGGTGGAATGGACTAACACAGGATTCCCAGCTGCCAATGGTGGCATGTCAATCAGCCTCGCTATTAAGCCAACAAACACTTCTTATCCCTGAGCTCACCACAGTTTCGCGTTAACAAGGAAGTTAACAGCTTTCCCACACCCTCGGAAGGCTGCCTAACAAGCCCTCCTGAGGCGGGATGTGGGGCGGGGGTGGGGTGGGGTGGAGGGGGGAGACTCCTTGTTATCTGGCTCTCTGTGCCCAATTGAGGGGCCTGACCGTTTGGAAGGGTGGTGGGTGGGGGATGTGCTGAAAGCCCCTTCCCTGCTTCAGCCTTCAACCCTCTGCCACCTGCTACCCCCACCCTGTGACTAGCCCCTGCCAGTCCACCCTCATTTACTTTTGGCGTGGGGGTCCCACAACATTCCTAGGCCTCTTTTGGACATGGTGTCACCAGCAGCCATCGCTCCCATTGGCGCTGGCAGTGACAAGTAGCTGCCGGCCAATCAGAGTCCTCGCATTGGTCAGCAGCTCATGGTGGGCGGGACTTTCAGGCCACTTGACCCCTTCAGACCTCCAGGATATCCTGAGATTGTGATTGGCGCAACAGAAAGATGAGTTCTTGGCTTTGCAGAATCACAGAAGTGTTACGCCCCATCATGTCTGCACCAGCTCTCCAAACGAGCATGTTGACTTCGTGCCATTCCCCTGCCTTTTACCCGTACACCCTGCGCATTGTTTCTGTTCAAGTAATCACCTAGCGCCCTCTTGAATGCCTCGATTGAGTCCCCGAGTCTAGTTAGACTCAGTCGAGCAGTGTGACTGAAGAATCCATCATGACAAGGGCTGTCAACCAGTTGCTTCTTGTTTTTTTCACCAAGCAAAGAGTTTGCTGCCACTTACTGTGTCTTGAAGTGTTTCTTGACAGTTGTAAGTGAGTGAAGGATGAGGCTGTGAGTCTGTAACACAGTGGTGGAAGCTAATGGGGCAGTAATAATCCAACACGACAATATCTCAGCGGCAAGCAAGATGGCAGCTGATTCAGACACTCTACCCTAACTTGTCCTTCCGATTAACATGACTCGGTAAAACAGGAAAGCGCATCCATCATCTCCTAATCAGAGAAAGCAAGAGTTTGTCAGGGTCAGGATGAAGTGTGGTGGGCATTTAAAGAGAAATGTCGTGAGGTAACCGGTCTCTAATTATTTTGGTGCAAGATCTCGCCAGACTGCTGCAAAGCTTGATGGGAAATCCAGCCCTGGTTGTTAGCCAAATTGCTCGATTGAATTCGCAGTGAGAAAGACCTCCAGGCTTCATTGAAGGCATGGTCTTGTGCTGGGGGACTATTTCTATGAGGTTGCCTACCTTAAGGGATCTAGGGTTCACAAGACAAAAGGTATAGAATCCCTTCAGTGCAGAAGGAGGCCATTCGGCCCATCTAGTCTGCACCGACCACAATCCCACCCAGGCCCTATTCTTGTAAGCCCACATGCTAACCCCCTGACACTAGGGGCAATTTAGCATGGCCAATCAACCTAACCCGCACATCTTTGGACCGTGGGGGAAAACTGGGGCACCCGGAGGAAACCCGCGCAGACACGGGGAGAACGTGCAGACTCTACACAGACAGTGGCCTGAGACCGGAATCGAACCGGGGTCCCTGGCGCTGTGAGTCAGCAGTGCTAACCACTGTGCCAACGTGCCACCCAGTGAATGGATGGGAGGCTGGTTTGAATGATGGTGGACTGGGCTTCATTCACGACCCTATGATTTGGTGTTTGCTCTGCTCCCTGTCACCGTGGTGATAGCTGGTGCTATGCCACCACCCACAGGCAGGAAGTCTCTGCCCTCGGAAAGAAAGGCCTGGTTGTGCCACCTTACCACCCGCAGTGGAGACCAAAACCCTCAAATTATCGAAAAATGGGCAGGGGTGAAGGGGTGGTGCCAGTAGATTGGGAATAAGCTGAGGTGGTGCCCATTGACACCCAGTCACACTATTGTAGACCCCAGTTAGCAGGTGCTGCCAAACCAGGAGAGGCATTGGAGTCGGAGATCTACTGAGAAATTTAGTAATTGTAGCAAGGATGGTCCAACCAAACTTGTGACGTGCCTTTGCTAATCAAAGGATGCTCTAACTTGGTTTAGAGCCAATGACATTCTTACGTGTAATCACTGTTGTAATGTAGGAAACACAGCAGCCAATTTGCACACAGCAAGATCCCACAAACAATAGATAAAACAGAAAGTGCTGGAAAAACTCAGCAGATCCATGGAGAGAGAAACCGAGTTAACATTCCGAGTCCAGTATGACTCCTCTTTGGAACTATCAGCAGTAATGTGAAAATCATCAGATAACCTGCTCCAGTTTAGATTGATAGATAAATATTGGGTCAGAACAGCTGCAAGAACCTCCTCTGCTCTTCTTCCAGATGGTGGCCTCGGGATCTTGTACGTCCATCGAAGACTCAGGGCCATAATCTTCCAGCTCGTCTGCAAGATGGCACCCCTGACCATGTAGCACTCCCTCGGTGTTGCACTGGGAGTGTCAGCCTGGATGTTTGTGCTCCCATCGCTGGGGTGGGTCTTCTACCCAATGGCCTTCCGGGAGTTTTACTCCCTGCTTCACAGCTGACTACTTCAATGTTTTTGATCAGCAAGGAAATCAGGAATTACAGGGAAAGGGGAGGAAAGTGGACGTGAGGAATGTCGGATCGCCCCTGATGGGGTTTTGGGGTTAAAGGGATCAAGAAATATGGGGGGGAAGGCGGGATCAGGGTATTAGAAACATAGACTGTGGAGGCCAGGTCATTGAGTGTACTTAAGGCAGAGGTAGGCAGGTTCTTGATTGGTAAAAGGATCAAGGGTTACGGGAAATGGCGGGAGAATGCCATCAGACTTTTGAATGGACCTACCTCGCACTAAGTTGATCTTTCTCTACACCCTAGCTATGACTGTAACACTACATTCTGCACTCTCTCCTTTCCTTCTCTATGAACGGTATGCTTTGCCTGTATAGCGTGCAAGAAACAATACTTTTCATTGTATGCTAATACATGTGACAATAATAAATCAAATCAAATCAAAAAATGGGCTGAGAAACTTATCAGCCATGATTGGATGGGTGGAGCAGACTTAATGGGCCGATTGGCCTAATTATGCTCCTTATGGTCTTATGTGGAAACTAGAAGCAGGAGGAGGCCATTCGGTCCTCCGAGCCTGCTCCGCCATTCATTGCGATCATGACTGATCATCGAATTCAATATCCTGATCCCGCCATGATCAAAATAAATGGCGAGGCAGGCTCAAAGGGCCGAATGGCCTCCTCCTGCTTCTAGTTTCTATGTTCCTATGATCCTATTGGCCGGCAGGCGGGCAGGCCCGAGGGCCAAACGGCTTCCTCCCGTTCCTACTTCTTATGGTCTTACGGTTTATGGATTGTGAAACAAGAACCAAGTGATTGCGTACTTCATTGTACCTGAACAGATACAAAGAGGTAGGCAGTGCAAACCCTGTCGCGTGATTATTGTGCTTTGTGCCCTCTGTGCCAATGAATATTTTATGCGGCACGTTCCTCCAATGTGACACATTCACACAGAACCACATTTATTCTTTCCTCGCGTCTGCGGAACATGCCAAATTAGGTTGATTTTGATTTGTTGCTGTTATTCCAGTGCTGAGAAGCCGGTGACACAGGAACAGAGAGGCTGTCAGGGTAGTCAGAAAGAGCAGATCAGTCCTGATAAATGCAGAACCGCTTTGTGAAGTCATTTATTTTCTGCTTGGCTGAAACTGGCTCTGAAAACTCGGGATTAAAAATGGGTAATTTGCAAATCTGTGTAGCGAGGTAAAGATTCTAAGTTCTCCATTCAGCAATCCCACCCAGAGCTAAACACAGTGAAACCTCCCCACAAAAAGGTATGTTTTGTGCTGAATGTGCTCAGATTTGTAAAGTGCGCTGCCGCTTGCAAATATCTTGACGGATTGAATCAAAAGTTCCGGATGGGAACAGAGGAATTAGGAACAGAATTAGGCAAATTCAGCCCTTCGAGCCTGCTCCGCCATTCAATCCGATCGTGGCTGATCTCTCCCTGGTCTCAAATCCACCTCCCCACCTGTTCCCCATATCCCTTTTTTATTAGAAATATATCCATCTCCTTCTTGAAACCATTTAATGATTCAGACTCCCCTGCGCGATGGGGCAGCGAGTTCCACAGATTCACCATCCTCTGCGCAAAGTAGTTCCTCCTCATCTCAGTTTTAAATCTACCCCTCGCAATCTCGTATTAAGTTGATCTTTCTCTACACCCAGCTATGACTGTAACACTCGGCCTTTTGGCTAAGATGCAAATGAGCTCAAGCCTTGGAGGAGGAACCTCCCCCTTCTCCAATCAGCTTGGCTCATGTAGATCAGGCCCAGGACAGGGTGGTTTGGTCGCTCGCCCTGTCTTGTCAGCCTGGATCTGAAATGTCTCAACTTGTTGAGACTCTGAATTGGATTTGATTTGATTGAATTGGAAAAGTATAAAAAAAACACTACATTCTACATTCCTTCCTTTCCTTCTCAATTACTGTATGCTTTGTCTGTACAGCATGCAAGAAACAATACTTTTCATTGTATACCAATGCAGCATAGAATCCATAGAATCCCTACAGTGCAGAAGGAGGCCACTTGGTCCATCAAGTCTGCACTGATCATAATCACACCCAGACCATATTCCCGTCACCCCACATATTTGCCCTGCTAATCCCCCTGACAATAGGGTCAATTTAGCATTGGTCAATCCACCTAACCTGCACATCTTTGGAAATAAATCAAATCAAATATACCTGTGACCTCTTGTTCTAGATTGCCCCATAAGAGGAGACATTTAGTCTACATTTACTTTATCAATTTCTTTTAAAATTTTACATACCTCGATCAGATCCCCTCTCATCCTTCTAAACCCCAGCGACTACAAGTCCAAACTGTTTAATCTCCCCGCATATATAAGAACATAAGAACTAGGAGCAGGTGTAGGCCATCTGGCCTCTCGAGCCTGCTCCACCATTCAATAAGATCATGGCTGATCTTTTTGTGGACTCAGCTCCACTTACTCCCCGCTCACCATAACCCTTAATTCCTTTACTGTTCAAAAATGTATCTATCCTTGCCTTAAAAACATTCAATGAGGTAGCCTCAACTGCTTCACTGGGCAGTCCTTTGTGTGAAGAAGTTCCTCCTCAACTCAGTCCTAAATCTGCTTCCCCTTATTTTGAGGCCATGCCCCCTAGTTCTAGTTTCACCCGCCTGTGGAAACAACTTGCCTGCTTCTATCTTATCTATTCCCTTCATAATCTCATATGTTTCTATAAGATCTCCCCTCATTCTTCTGAATTCCAATGAGTGTAGCCCCAGTCTACTCAGTCTCCCCTCATAAGCCAACCCTCTCAACTCCGGAATTAACCTAGTGAATCTGCTCTGCACCCCCTCCAGTGCCAGTGTATCCTTTCTCGAGTAAGGAGACCAAAACTGTACACAGTGCCCCAGATGTGGCCTGGAGTACTGCATTTGATGTATTTGACTTCAGTCGAGATTTGGGCTTTTTGAATCCAAAACAATATCAGTGTTCGGACCAGGGGGCAGTTTGGTTCATTGGAATATTATACATCATAAAACGCGGGAAAATGCTGAATCAGCCCTGGCAGCATCTGCGGAGAGAGAAACAGAGTTAACGTTTCGAGTCCGTGAGACCCTTCCACAGAACTGGAGATGCACAGGCAAACCTGACACTGCCAACCGGTGCCAGAGGGCATTGCCAGGGCCCAGGCACGAGTGGGAGACTCATGGAGGGACCATTTATGTGGGGTGGGGTGGCGTACATTTTTTGTCCTTATTTTTAAACTTTATTTTGTTTATTTTTTCAAGTGAGGATGGATGTTGTTTCCTTACACATAGAACACAGAACATAACAGCGCAGTACAGGCCCTTCGGCCCTCGATGTTGCGCCAACCAGTGGAACCAATCTAAAGCCCCTCTAATCTAAAATGCCCTTAATGTTGGCGAGTCCACTACTGCTGCCGGCAGGGCATTCCACGCCCTTACTACTCTCTGAGTAAAGAACCAGCTCTAACATCTGTCCTATATCTCTCACCCCTCAATTTAAAGCTATGTCCCCTCGTGCTAGCCAACACCATCCGAGGAAAAAGGCTCTCACTATCCACCCTATCTAATCCTCTGATCATCTTGTATGCCTCTATTAAGTCACCTCTTAACCTTCTTCTCTCTAACGAAAACAACCTCAAGCCCCTCAGCCTTTCCCCATACGATTTTCCCACTTCTAATGTTTTTTTCATTTGGATGGTGCCCTGATCTCTGTGCAGCCAGCTTTGCCAGTTTTGCCAGAGTCCCCACCTCTCCAAAGTGGACGCATCCACTCTTTTTTTCAGCTGTTAAAGTGTGAATATTGCGAGAGAAAACAAGCCAGTGGAGCTGGAGAGCGCCACACCGGTTTTCTTGCCAGAATGGGTGGCACAGTGGCTAGCACTGCTGCCTCACAGTGCCAGAGACCTGGGTTCAATTCTGGCCTCGGGTGGCTCCTCTCTGTGCGGAGTTTGCACGTTCTCTCCGTGTCTGCAAGGATTTCCTCCGGATGCTCTGGTTTCCTTCCACCGTCTGAAAGACATGCTGGTTAGGTGCATTGGCCATGCTAAATTGTCCCTGAGTTTCAGGGGGACTAGCAGGGTAAATGTGTGAGGATATGAGGCGATGGCCCAGTGGTATTATCACCAGACTATTAATCCAGTAACTCAGCTAATGTTCTGAGGACGCGGGTTCAAATCCCGCCACGGCAGATGGTGGAATTTGAATTCAATAAAAAATATCTGGAATTAAGAATCTACTGATGACCATGAAACCATTGTCGGAAAAACCCATCTGGTTCACTAATGTCCTTTAGGGAAGGAAATCTGCCGTCCTTACCTGGTCTGGCCTGCACGTGACTCCAGAGCCACAGCAATGTGGTTGACTCTCAACTGCCCTCTGAAATGGCCTGGCAAGCCATTCAGTTGCGAGCCACAGCACAGCGACTGCAGCGTTTCAAGAAGGCAGCTCACCACTTTCTTCTCAAGGGCAACTAGGGATAGGCAATAAATGCTGGCCTCGTCAGCGATGCCCATGTCCCATGAATGAGTTAAAAAAAAGAATTTTTAAAATGTGGTGGTCCTGGGTGGGATTGTGGTCGGTGCAGACTTGATGGGCCGAATGGCCTCCTTCTGCACTGTAGGGATTCCATGATTCTATGAACTAATACTTTGACAAATTCTGATAAGAGTTCCCCCGACATGTGAAGGCATTAGAGACGGCGCAGAAGACATTCACTGGCGATGAGGAATTTTGGTTACGAGGAGAGATTGGAGAAGATTGTCGCTGTTCTCCTTGGAGAAGAGAAGATTAAGAGGAGATTGGATCGAGAATCCAAGGGGTCAGGAACGGGTAGAGAGGGAGAGAGAGACTGTTCCCATTGGTGAAAGGAGCGGGAGCCAATTTAAGGTGATTGGCAAAAGGAATAATGGCAATATAAGAAAAGGAGTTATTTTGCACAGTGAGTGGTTAAGAACCGGAATGCGCTGCCTGGGAGTCTGTTGGAGACAAGCTCGTTCATGGCTTTCAAAAGGGAATTGGAAACTGACCTGAAAAAATGGGGGAAAGATAGAAGAATATGAACAGGTGAACTGCAGAGAACTGGCATAGACTTGAAGGGCCAAATGGCCTCCTCGTGCTGCAATCATTGCATGATTAATTAAGGAATTAAACACTTTTAGAATCCTGGGGTAGGGGGAGTGAATGGGAAGGGATTTGGAGCATTGAAATCAAAGTTTAAAGTTTATTAATGTAGTGAAAAGTGTTGTTTCTTGTTCACTGTACAGACAAAGCATACCGTTCATAGAGAAGGAAAGGAGAGGGTGCAGAATGTAGTGTTACAGTCATAGCTAGGGTGTAGGGGAAGATCAACTTAATGCAAGGTAGGTCCATTCAAAAGTCTGACAGCAGAAGAGAAGAAGTTGTTTTTGAGTCGGTTGGTACGTGACCTCAGACTTTTGTATCTTTTTTCCTGACGGAAGAAGGTGGAAGAGAGAATGTCCAGGGTATGTGGGGTCCTTAATTATACTGGCTGCTTTTCCGAGGCAGCGGGAAGTGCAGACAGAGTCAGTGGATGGAAGGCTGGTTTGCGTGATGGATTGGGTTACCTTCATGACCTTTTGTAGTTTCTTGCGGTCTTGGGCAGAGCAGGAGCCATACCAAGCTGTGATACAACCAGAAAGAATGCTTTCTATGGTGCATCTGTAAAAGTTGGTGAGAGTTGTAACTGACATGCCAAATTTCCTTAGTCTTCTGAGAAAGTAGAGGCATTGGTGGGCTTTCTTAACAATAGTGTCAGCATGGGAGACTAGGACAGGTTGTTGGTGATCTGGACACCTAAAAACACGAAGCTCACGACCATTTCTACTTCGTCCCCATTGATGTAGACAGGGGCATGTTCTCCACTACACTTCTTGATGTTGATGACAATCTCCTTCGTTTTGTTGACATTGAGGGAGAGATTATTGTTCCCGCTTCAGTTCACCAGATTCTCTATCTCTTTCCTGTACTCTGTCTCGCCATTGTTTGAGATCCGACCCACTACGGTGGTGTCATCAGCAAACTTGAAAATCGAGTTGGAGGAGAATTTGGCCGCGCAGTCTTCGGGAGTAATGAAGTTACTGTGAAAATCCCCTAGTTGCCACACTCCAGCGCCTGTTTGGTTTGCGCTCTCGGGAAAGGGAGAATGTAACAGTTTGAGCTCAGGGCCAGGGGATCTGCCAAAGTAGTTTACAGCCAGCAAGTTACTTTTGAGGCGTAATCAATCCTGTGATGTTGACCAGTTCCTGCACAGCTGTGCCCCACAGAAAGTCAATCAGATGAAAGACCCGCTGAAGTCCCTGTTTTTCCTCAAAGTGTGCGATGGAATCCCTCACAGCCGGTGAACCATCAGGCAAGCCTCAATTTGATGTCTTGCCTGCACTGCACTGCATCACGTTGAATCCTGTCCGAAACACATGGGACTGATTTCAATTCATTAGGAGTGCACATGACAGGTCCCCTCTTAATTGTTTCTTCACTTTACCCAACTCTCTGTAGCATCGATTTCCTCTGGTCACAGATCATCACTCAGTTCCCGGATGGCTCATCAATCTTCAGGAATGTTGGAGTGGACACGGTCATCCATTTGTAGGCAAGCCCTACTCTTCCATTCCTTCACAGGAAACTCAGGAGGGTGGGGATTATGGCAAGAGATGGGAGATGCCGAGCTGTGTGAAATGTTTTACAAACCCTAAAGACTTGTGCTGCAAAAGTACAGACATTTTCTAAATTCACCAACCCCCGTCAGAATCATACAATATCTACAGTACAGAAAGAGGCCATTCGGCCCATCGAGTCTGCACCGACCACAACCCCACCCAGGTCCTATTCCCGCAACCCCGCATATTTACCCTAGCTAATCCCCCTGACACTAAGGGTCAATTTTAGCATGGCCAATCCACTTGATCCGCGCATCTTTGGATTGGGAGGAAACCAGAGCACCCGGAGGAAACCCACACAGACACGGGGAGAATGTGCAAACTCCGCACAGACAGTGACCTGAGGCCGCAATTGAACCAAGTCCCTGGCGATGTGAGGCAACAGTGCTAACCACTGTGCTACCCCATGGTTGGAATCTAAATTTGATACAAGAGTAGTTAATTTAAATGTCTGGGTTTTTTTTCTACTTTCTTTTTTCTCTCATCTCTGAGGTGACTCAGAGATAAAGAAAAGAGCTTTCATTAGTATTGTTCAGCATGTTAGTGGCCCTTTGCCAGTGCTGATTAGAGGGATGATGTTGAGGTGGTGTTCTCTTCAGTGTCTGCCTTCCTCACTGAGGCGGGGGTGGGGGGGGGGGTGCGGGAGTTTCTGGCTTCATCTAGCGTGTTTCTCGCGGTGGGTGGTGGCATGCCGTTCACTGGCCGCAGGATCTCCTGATCACGCCCCTGCCAATGGGATTTCCCATAGAATCCATCCACATTGCCGGAAAACCCATGGTGGGAGTGCAGCGATTTGATTTATTATTGTGATGTATTAGCATACAGTGAAAAGACTTGTTTCTTGTGCGCTATACAGACAAAGCATACCATTCATAGAGAAGGAAAGGAGAGAGTGCAGAATGTAGTATTACACTCATAGCTAGGGTGTAGAGAAAGATCAACTTAATGCAAGGTAAGTCCATTCAAAAGTCTGACGGCAGGAGGGAAGACGCTGTTCTTGAGTCGGTTGGTACGTGACCTCAGACTTTTGTATCTTTTTCCTGATGGAAGAAGGTGGAAGAGAGAATGTCTGGGGTGCCTGGGGTCCTTAATTATGCTGGCTGCTTTTGCGAGGCACGTGAGACCAGAAGATCCCGCTGGTGTGAACAGCTGGAATGTTCTGGCCCGCGTATCAAACTTCCTGTCACTCGCTTAGAAAGGTGTATGTGAGACTGAGGGAGCTGCCTGGTGCCCCTTAATGTATCCTAATCCCAATAACTTGAGTACATAATCCAGGCTGAGTCTTCAGTGAGCTATACTAAGCAAGTGCTGCACCGTCAGAGGTGCTGTCTTTCAGAAGGAAGCCTGGAAACCTGATCAGGTGGGGCATAAACCCAGGGTGTAATTGAGACAAGAGCAGATAGAGAGTTCACCGAGTGTCTCATCACTGTCACAACATGATCAATTGATCATTCATGCGACAGATAACATCCTACCGTTGCTGGGCCATTTCAGAGGGCATTTTAAGAGTGTACCACATTGCTGTGGGTCTGGAGTCACGTGTAGGCCAGACCAGCTAAGGTCCAAAGGACATTGGTGAACCAGATGGGTTTTGGTGACAATCGACAATGGTTTCATGGTTGGCATTTCAGATTTTTATTCAATTCAGATTTCACCATCTCCTCTGGTGGGACTCGAACTCGGGTCCCCAGAGCATAACTCTGGGTCTCTGGGTTACTAGTCCAGTGGCAATGTCACTGTGCCACTGGCTCCTCCTTAAACAATGATGAATGCCCACCAACGCCTCAACTTACTCAGAAGACGAAGGAAATTTGGCATGTCAGCTATGACTCTCACCAGATTTTACAGATGCACCATAGAAAGCATTCTTTCTGGTTGTATCACAGCTTGGTGTGGCTCCTGCTCTGCCCAAGACCACAAGGAAATACAAAAGGTCGTGAATGTAGCCCAATCCATCACGCAAACCAGCCTCCCATCCATTGACTCTGTCTGCACTTCCCGCTGCCTCGGAAAAGCATTCTCTCTTTCACCATCTCCCGTCGGCAAAAAGATACAAAAGTCTGAGGTCACGTACCAACCGACTCAAGAACAGCTTCTTCCCTGCTGCCGTCAGACTTTTAAATGGACCTACTTCACATTAAGTTGATCTTTCTCTACACCCTAGCTATGACTGTAACACTACATTCCGCACTCTCTCATTTTCTTCTCTGTGAACGGTATGCTTTGTTTGTTTGCGTGCAAGAAACAATACTTTTCACTCTATACTAATACATGTGACAATAACAAATCAAATCAAGTCTTGCGGTGGGTAACTGGTTTTCACATTTAAGGAGGAGCCAGTGGCACAGTGACATTGCCACTGGACTAGTAATCCAGAGACCCAGGGTTATGGTCTAGGCACCCGGGTTCGAGTCCCAGCAGAGGAGATGGTGAAATCTGAATTGAATAAAAATCTGAAATGCCAACCATGAAACCATTGTCGATTGTCACCAAAACCCATCTGGTTCACCAATGTCCTTTGGACCTTAGCTGGTCTGGCCTACACGTGACTCCAGACCCACAGCAATGTGGTACACTCTTAAAATGCCCTCTGAAATGGCCCAGCAAGCCACTCAATTGAAGGCCAATTAAGGTTGGGCAATAAGTTCTGGCCCAGCCAGTGATGCCCACATCCCATGAATGATTACAGAGAAATGTATGGAACGACTGTACTTGGCTGCAAAACACTTTGGGAATGTCTTGAGGACTTGAGAGGCACTATGTAAATGCAGGTTTGTCTTTTTTGTATGGAAATCTGCCCCATGTGGGAACAAAAGGTTGATGGAAGTGGGTGAATTGCAGGCCTTGGTCAGGGTTGTGTGCTTTGAATGGACTCCAACCGTGAGTCAACATTCTGATAGAGTGGAAGGTACAAAATGGCAGCAGGGGCAATAGTGCAATGTCTAAATCGCTCCCTCTCTCTCTCTCTTTCCTGCAGATTAAGGTGGGAGGGCTGGAATTCTCGCCTGGAGTGCTGCACATCTACTCGGACAGCCTGCTCACCATGCCGGCTGCCCTGGGAATCGGGGGTGGGGGCGCCCTGCTGCTTCTCATTATCGTCATTGTCCTCATTGCCTACAAGAGGAAGTCACGGGACGCCGACCGCACGCTGAAGCGGCTCCAGCTGCAGATGGACAACCTGGAATCTCGGGTAGCTCTGGAATGCAAGGAAGGTAGGAGCTCAAACCGCCAGTCCCCCAACAGTTGGAAAGGCCCCTTCTACAAGCATTCACCCCCTCCAACACCCACACATAGTCACTGCTGTGTGTGCCATATACAAGATCATAGAATCCCTACAATGCAGAAGGAGGCCATTCGGCCCATCGAGTCTGCACCGACCACAATCCCACCCAGGCCCTATTCCCATAACCCCATGCATTTACCCTAGCTAGTCCCCATGACACTAAGGGGCAACTTAGCATGGCCAATCCACCTAACCCGCACATCTTTGGACTGTGGGAGGAAACCGGAGCACCCGGAGGAAACCCACGCAGACACGGGGAGAACGTGCAAACTCCACACAGACAGTGACCCAAGCCGGGAATCGAACCCAGAACCCTGGCGCAATGAGGCAGCTGTGCTAACCACTCTGCCGCCCTGCTGCCCCACATGCCAAATTTCCTTAGCCTTCTGAGAAAGTAGGGCTTTGAGGGATAAATATTAGCCAGGACACTGGGAATAATTCTAATGCTGTTTTTCATGGGATGTCTTGCATCAGCTCAAGCAGGCCACTGAAGCCTCGGTTTAAGGTCTCATCCAAAAGTCGTCGCCCCCCCCCCCCCCCCCCCCCCGGACAGTGCAGCACTCCCTCAGTGCTGCACTGGCGTGTCAGGCTTGATTATTGTGTTCAGGTCCTGGAGTGGAACTGGAACACAAAAGGTGGTGAGTCAGGGCCCAGAGTGCTGCCAACTGAGCCAGGGCGAATACGGGCTCAATAAACCTCGGCACTTCAGCAAAAAACAGAAATAAAGGCGATATGCAAGCAAATTTCGAGCACTTCAGTGTAGAGGCATGTTGCAGGGAGTTATCTATGATTCACTTCAATGTGACAATGAAGTGACAGGATTTCAGCAGAGGGACATAGAGAAGGCTTGGACGATGCTAATAAAATCAGTTTTCTGTACATTCTTATCAAAGAGGGCAGGGGGGGGGATGGTAAAAGATGAAAGGATTCTCTTGAAGATTTACGAAGCCCTGAGGGTAGGCCGGATGTTGGAGCCGAGCCTTATCTCAGCGAGCTTCTCCAGAATGAATCACTTCTCCCTGCAGCCACGGCATAGATTTTCCATTTTTCTTATCTAACCCCCGACAAATTCCATCCTTTGTTCCCATTAAAACCTGTTTTTTTTGGGGGGGGGGATTGTTTCTTTTCGGGTGAAGGATTGGGTTGCGGCTTTTGTGTTCCTAATTTGCGGCAGCAAATTAAAATTATAGTTTGCGCTCCAACTGTGGAGAGTTCAATCCTTTCTTTATAACGGTGTGCTATCTATATTCATAACTGTGCCATGGGAGGCTGCTATTCTGATGCCTTGACCCATGTTCAGTGTCACTTCTGCGCCTCAGGCTTCTTAAGGGACTTTCGCAATATGTTCGTGAGCCACCGCAAGCTTTTCCATTGTTCAGGTGATATTTAACACATATTGACAATTGTTCTGATGGCTAGAAGATTGCTTTGATTTTGGTTACTTAAAGAGAAAATAACGGATGCGCCAAATGCGAGAGGGCTTGGATTCTATGATGCTGCGGTTCTATTAATATGGTTGACTTGTAAATGCGCTCTGAAATGGCCTAGCACTCAGTTCAGACATAACTAGGGATAGGCAATAAATGCTGCCCTCGCCAGATCCCATGAACAGATAAAAATAAAGAACTTAGAGAAGGAGTAGGCCATTCAGCCCTTCGAGCTTGCTCCCCCATTGGCTGATCTGCTTGTTATCTCAATTCCACTCTACTGTTTGACCCCATATCAAAAATCTGGCTAACTCAGTCTTGACCTTATTCAATGATCCAGTCTTCACTGCTCTCTGGGGAACATGAATTATCTGTTGGGCTGTGGTGGGAAAGGAACAGGGGAGGGTGGGGAGCGATGGGAGTAATTGGATATTCCTCTCAAATGGCTGGCCCAGATATGATGGGCTGAATGGCCTCCTGTACTGTGACATTCTGCACCATTCCCTCTCACGTTGCTCATTTCTCTCTTCCAGCCTTTGCCGAGCTGCAGACTGATATCCATGAGCTCACCAGCGACCTGGACGGTGCCGGGATCCCCTTCCTTGATTATCGAACGTACGCCATGAGAGTCCTTTTCCCAGGGATAGAGGATCATCCGGTGCTCAAGGAGATGGAGGTACATCCTGCATCCTGACTGATGTTGAAATGATGTGGGTAGCACGGTGGAACGTGGGCGGCACGGTGGCACAGTGGGTCAGTACCAGGGAACCCGGGTTCAATTCCCGGCTTGGGTCACTGTCTGTGCGGAGTCTGCACATTCTCCCTGTGTCTAGGTAGGTTTCCTCCGGGTGCTCCCGTTTCCTCCCATAGTCTGAAAGACGTGCTGGCTAGGTGGATTGGCCATGCTAAATTCCCCCTCAGTGTACCCGAACAGGTGCCTGAGTGTGGCGACTAGGGGATTTTCACAGTAACTTTATTGCGGTGTTAATGTAAGCCGACTTGTGACACGAATACATAAACTTACACTTAAAATGGAGTGGCAGAAAACTTTGAAAAAAGTGGGTCTAAAAAAGTCTAAAACCTTAGAAAAAAGCAGTCCTTGGTTCAGCCAACTCTTTCACAGATTTCCGTCACCAAAATAATTACACAGTGAGTTGTTGTGTCTGAAAGGTTAATATAGAACATTACAGCGCAGTACAGGCCCTTCGGCCCTCGATGTTGCGCCAACCAGTGAAACCAATCTAAAGCCCCTCTAATCTACACTATTCCAATATCATCCATATGTTTATCCAATGACCATTTGAATGCTCTTAATGTTGATGAGTCCACTACTGCTGCAGGCAGGGCATTCCACGCCCTTACTACTCTCTGAGTAAAGAACCTACCTCTAACATCTGTCCTATATCTCTCACCCCTCAATTTAAAGCTATGCCCCCTCGTGCTAGCCATCACCATCCGAGGAAAAAGGCTCTCACTATCCACCCTATCTAATACTCTGATCATCTTGTATGCCTCTATTAAGTCACCTCTTAACCTTCTTCTAATGGAGGCAGATTGACTGGAAAGTTCTTGAAGGAGAAAGTAAATTGCGGGACTTTGGGGGGGATGAAATGGGATGAATTGGATCACACTTTCAAAGAGCTGTTACAGACATGATGGGACGAATGGTCTCCTGCGCTGTATCATTCCGCAGTGCTCAAACTCAGTGTCACCTGGCCACTTACTTCCCTGACTTACCTCACCCCTCCAACTTTCTACCACCTTGGCAGAGTCTTACCCTGTGGACTTTGTTCTCTTTGCTTGGATTTCATTGAGAAGTGAGAGTTGTGAGGTATGATGTCTTAAAAGTTTATTTATTAGTGTCGCAAGTAGGATTACATTAACAGTGCAATGAAGTTACTGTGAAAATCCCCTAGTCGCCACACTCCGGTGCCTGTTCGGGTACACTGAGGGAGAATTTAGCACGGCCAACGCACCTAACCAGCATGTCTTTCGGACTGTGGGAGGAAACCGCAGCACCCAGGGGAAACCCACGCAGACACGGGGAGAAGGTGCAGACTCTGCACAGGCAGTGACCCAAGCCAGGAATCGAACCCGTAGACCAGTGACATCAGAATAACCTGGTGCGGTGAGGCAGTCGAGATTCTTTGTGTTGGACGTGTGAGATGAGTGAAAGTGTCACGCTCATATAGGAAGCTCCTTGGTTGATGATGGAGTGGTTACAGGTCGAGTGGCAGTACCTGTGACCCACTCTCATCTTGTTGCCAAGTTCCACACTCTCTGAATTCTTTCCAAATATCTGAAGGTATGGAAGGATCTGGAGCCAAGGCCAGTGGGATGGAGTAAGGAGACAGAACCATGGCTTCAGTGGAACAGGCCCAAGTGGTTGAATGGCCCCGACTGTTCCTACTCCCCTGCAAGTTGCAAACTTTCTGAGCACGAGAGTGAAAATCACAGGTTTCCACAATGTCTTCTTTCAATTCTTTCAAATGAATTTGAGTCATCACCTGTGGGCAGGTCTGGGCTTTTTTGGAAAATTGTATGTCCAGCAACACATACAATGGGTTGTGCTGGGAGCAGAGAGAATCACTCTAATCAGTGATACAACTGCTCCCCCATGCCAACAGTGAATCTCTGATATTAATTGTCTGCTAATTGGTTGTTTAATTATCACATAGAATCCCTACAGTGCGAAAGGAAGCCATTTGGCCCACCAGGTCTGCCCTGACTCTCTGAAAGAGACTCTTATGCTATCCCTGTAACCCCACATATTTACCTCACTAAACCCCGGAACCCACACATCTTGGGACATGAAGGGGCAATTTAGCACGGCCAATCCATCTAACCTGCACATCTTTGGAGTGTGGGAGGAAACCGGATCACCCGGATGGAAACCCACACAGACACGGGGAGAACGCCATACCGACAGTGACCCAAGCCGTGAATCGAACCCGGGCTCCTGGTGCTGTGAGGCAGCAGTGCTAACCACTGTGCCACCGTGCCGTCCCTTCAAATTGAATTTGGGCAGTGGATATTAATTGGGAGTTCACTTGTGCTCCTATATTCAGGCTGGAACTGTGGTTGGCTGGGTTGGAGGTGTACATTTCTAAAGTCTGCCAGTGTGTAGAAATGAGGTTCCAATTCCATCCTTCACTGCCTGGCTATCTAAATTGGAATGGCTGAACTCGCGTGAGAGACTGGAGACATCAGTGCCTGTGGAACTGTAACGCAGGGACAAGCATAACTAGATGAATAGAGTTTTGGATCCTTCACAGAAATGCGTCTATCCTGGTCTGGCCTACATGTGACTCCAGACCCAGAGCAATGTTGTTGTCTTTTAACTGCCCTCTGAAATGGGCTGGCAAGCCATGTGGCTGTATTATCCCCTTCTTGGGGCAACGGGCAATAAACATTGACCTGAGAAAGTGAGGTTTTTGTTTGGGTCTGCGTGTTTTGAGAGTTCTGGCAGTTCACTGTTCTTTGCTTGTGTTTCCAAGGTGACAGCGAACGTGGAGAAGGCCCTCACTCTCTTTGGACAGCTGCTCAATAAGAAGGTTTTCCTGCTGACCTTCATCCGCACCCTGGAGGCTCAGCGAAGCTTCTCGATGCGCGACCGAGGCAACGTGGCATCGTTGATCATGACAGCGCTCCAGGGCGAGATGGAATACGCGACCGGTGTCCTCAAGCAGCTCCTCTCCGACCTGATCGAGAAGAACCTGGAGAGCAAAAACCACCCAAAACTGCTGCTGAGGAGGTGAGTCTGACATTGTGAAGGTGAAATGGGTCCCCCTCCCTCCACCCCTCCCTCCTTTCCTCCCTCCACCTCTCCTCCAACCCCCTCCACCCCCCCTCCTACAGTGCAGAAGGAGGCCATTCGGCCCGTCGAGTCTGCACCGACCACAATCCCACCCAGGCCCTTCTTCCCGTAACCCCACATATTTACCCTGCTAATCCCCCTGTCACAAGGGAGAATTTAGCACGGCCAATCAACCTAACCCGCACATCTTTGGACTGTGGGAGGAAACCGGAGCACCCGGAGGAAACCCACGCAGACTCTGGGAGAATGTGCAGACTCTACACAGACAGTGATCCGAGGCCGGGATTGAACCCGGGTCCTTGGCGCTGTGAGGCAGCAGTGCTAACCACTGTGCCACTCTGCCGTCCCTTTTTGTCCACGGTGTGATGTTCTATAATGTTTATTTGTTTATTAGTCACAAGTAAGGCTTACGTTAACACTGCAATGAAGTTACTGTGAAATTCCCCGAATCGCCACAGTCCGGCGCCTGTTCAGTTCAATGCACCCTAACCAGCACGTCTTTCAGAATGTGGGAGGAAACCGGAGCACCCGGAGGGAAACCCACGCAGACATGGGGAGAACGTGCAGACTCCACACAGACAGTGACCCAAGCTGGAATGGAACCCGGGACCCTGGCGCTGTGAAGCAGCAGTGCTAACCAGTGTGCCACCGTGCCGCCCCGTACTGTATCGTCCCCCTTACTCGGAATGATAACTGACCACCTGGCCTGTCCCGAAAGTCGGATTCACCATGTTGGACGCAGACCTGAGGTCAATAAAGTTTTCTGCGTGCCACGGGTATTGAGGGAGATGGAGCCAAGGATGGAGTTGGATATGTCAAGCAAATTTGAGCAAATGTGAGGTTATCCACTTTGGAAGAAATAATAGTAAATTGGAATATTATTTAAATGGAGAAAAATTACATCGTGCGACTGTGCAGAGGGACCTGGGGGTCCTTGTGCACGAATCGCAAAAACTCAGTCTGCAGGTGCAGCAGGTGATCAAGAAGGCGAATGGAATGTTGGCCTTTATCGCGAGGGGGATAGAATATAAAAGCAGGGAGGTCTTGCTGCAACTGTACAAGGCACTGGTGAGGCCGCAACTGGAGTACTGTGTGCAGTTTTGGTCCCCTTATTTGCGAAAGGATATATTGGCCTTGGAGGGAGTGCAGAGAAGGTTCACCAGGTTGATACCGGAGATGAGGGGTGTAGTTTATGAGGAGAGATTAAACAGATTGGGTCTGTACTCGTTGGAGTTTAGAAGGATGAGGGGTGATCTTATAGAGACATATAAGATAATGAAGGGGCTGGATAGGGTAGAGGTGGAGAGATTCTTTCCACTTAGAAGGGAAACCAGAACTAGAGGGCACAGCCTCAAAATAAAGGGGGGGCCGGTTCAGAACAGAGTTGAGGGGGAACTTCTTCTCTCAGAGGGTAGTGAATCTCTGGAATTCTCTGCCCATTGAAGTGGTGGAGCCTCCCTCGTTGAATATGTTTAAATCACGGGTAGATAGTTTTCTGATCGATAAGGGAATTAGGGGATATGGGGAGCAGGCGGGTAAGTGGAACTGATTCGCTTCAGATCAGCCATGATCTTGTTGAATGGCGGGGCAGGCTCGAAGGGCCAGATGTCCTACTCCTGCTCCTATTTCTTATGTTCTTATGTCTCGTTGAATGGCGGAACAGGCTGGACGGCCTCCTCTCGAGTCTTACACTCCAGAAAAAGCTCCTTTAATATATGTGTGAAGCGATGAAGACACAGTACACCACAAGTTGGAGAATAATAAATAAAATATTCCGTTCTGACAGAACGTGAACTTTTCCGTTCCTCTAAATGTGAACTGTCTTGGCAGGAGCTTGGTGCTGGCTGCTTTCAGCTGTGATTCCCATCCTCAGCCCCACAGGCCCCTTGTAAGAAGATGTGAAGCATCTACTCACTCTGGAACTCATTAATGTACAATCCCAGGACTCCTAATTTGCAGCAACTGCAGTATTCAGACATGTAAGGGAGTTCTCGGGAGTCTGAGAGGGGAAAGGTTGTGGTTAAACAGAGCAAACAACTTACAAGCAGAATGTTAGTGCAGTCGGGGTAAGAAAGCTGGCTCCTTCCTCATCGTCTAATTGCGGACTTGGAATAGATTGGGAAAAAAAATTGTTTGGGAAAAAGAAACTCTCAAGATGGCTTCAGATAATCCATTACATTTCTGTCCAGGATTGTATTTCCACAGCACGTCCCTCAACGTTTTGTAACACTCCTCGGGACATAGGCAGACAGGTTGACTCATTCTGTATAAAGTTCCAACAAATGGAAAAGGCTGTTCGTGTCCAAACACTCTATCTCTTTTTCAATTGATCAATGCTGCCCACACAACCTCTCCCAGTCTCTATTCCCTCCTGAATCTCATCTCTCTCAGCTGTTTGTCCTGTTCCCTTCACTAGCTTTTTGAGGTTACTTGTATTCGGGGGATCACCTCAACTTTCAAATTCCCATCGTTCTTTTCCCGCCCCTCCAAGTGACTTTGCCCTTCCCAATCTCAGTAACTTCCTTTAGCCCCCTGTCCCTCCTTAAACCCTATAATCCTCCATCACTCCTATAATCATCCATCACTCCTATAATCATCCATCACTCCTATAATCATCCATCACTCCTATAATCCTCCATCACTCCTATAATCCTCATTCACTCCTATGTCCCTCCTTCACTCCTATGTCCCTCCTTCACTCCTATGTCCCTCCTTCACTCCTATATCCCTCCCTCACTCCTATGTCCCTACCTCACTCCTATATCCCTCCCTCACTCCTATGTCCCTCCCTCACTCCTATATCCCTCCCTCACTCCTATATCCCTCCCTCACTCCTATGTCCCTCCCTCACTCCTATATCCCTCCCTCACTCCTATATCCCTCCTTCACTCCTATGTCCCTCCTTCACTCCTATGTCCCTCCCTCACTCCTATGTCCCTCCCTCATTCCTATATCCCTCCCTCACTCCTATGTCCCTCCTTCACTCCTATGTCCCTCCTTCACTCCTATGTCCCTCCTTCACTCCTATGTCCCTCCCTCACTCCTATGTCCCTCCTTCACTCCTATGTCCCTCCTTCACTCCTCTAACCCCCTTTCATTCCTATAACCCTCATTCTTTGTGGAATTCCCTCCACAACTCTCCATTTCTCTCTCCTGCTCTGGTCCTGGCTTAAGTGCAGGCACACAAAGAAACAACTCCAGCCTGGTTTTTAGTAACTGCAGACGATGGTTGAGTGATGTAAGTACTGCCCTGCCCTGGTGCAGCAACAGTGAATTGTCATTAATCAGATTATAATTAAATTCAGTCCATCCGAGGTCCTCAGGGAACTCCCTTGCCCCGAGTACATCCTTGCCTCATTGAGTTAGTGTCTCTGTCTCTTTTAATAGCATGTGTGAATGGGAATTGTCCGTCGCAAGTGTTTAAAGTCAAAAAGAGGAAGGTAAGGGTAGCGAATGGAAGAAAATGGATTGGAAAAGTGGGAAGTGGGTTACAGGGTATGGAAAATGAGGGAACAGAGGGGAGGTGAGAGTTCGCAATGCCTTCACATAAGCCCAAGCGTGTGAAGTCATTTTTCCTTTAAATTCTATTCACATTCTTGGGAAAATTAAATTATAAAATTCAGATTAAAATCTAATCGGTGGGGTGGGAGTTGGAAAATAACCCAAACAGCAATAGGCTTGTTATCAAAGACGGACTAAGTGTGTCCCAGACTTCTAGTTGGCCACTGGCTCTGTAGAAATTCTTCTGCCAAAGCCCCAGGTCACAACCACGAGTTGAAGAGAGGGCGGAAACGAAAGAAGGTTCTGGAAAGACTTTGACATCTGGTCAAACAGCAACCAAAAGAGAAAGGTCTGGCAGCATCTGTAAGGAAAGAGAAGTGCTAACGTTTCGAGTCCAGATGACCCTTTGTCAAAGTCTAGTCAAACAAGGTTAACCGCAACCATAGATAACCTGGCCTGTAATCCCAATTTAGAAGTGTAACGAAGCATTTCAGGCAGTTAGGGACAGAGCCAGGAGTAGGCCCCTCGGGGTCTCCACTGTTACATTGGATTACACAGGATGCATTATACAGAAACAGGCCATTTGGCCCATCCAGTCCATAGTGGCGTTTACGCTCCCCTCCAGCCACCTCTCATCTTTTCTCACTGAAATCTGTCATTGTAACTTTCCATTCCCGTCACCCTCATATGCTAATCCAGCCTCCCCTTAAACGCAACCTTCTACCTCAACCATGGTGGCATAGTGGTTAACACAGCTGCATCACAGCGCCAGGGACCCGGGTTCGATTCCCGACTTGGGTCATTGTCTGTGTGGAGTTTGCACCTTCTCCCCGTGTCTGTGTGAATTTCCTCCCACAGTCCGAAAGACGTGTTGGTTAGGTGCATTGGCCATGCTAAATTCTCCCTCAGTGTACCCGAACAGGCACCGGAGTGTGGCGACTAGGGGATTTTCGCAGTAACTTCATTGCAGTGTTAATGTAAGCCTACTTGTGACTCATAAATAAACTTTAACTCTAACTCCTTCAGGGAGCGAGTTCCACTTTCCATCACTCTCTGAGTAAAGACCTTTCTCTGGAATTCCCTGTTGGATTTTTGTGGGGACTGCCTTTTATCGATGGTCTCTAGTTATGTTCTTCCCCACAAGAGGAAACAATTTTCTTTGTATCATTCTATAACCCTCTTTCACTCCTATAACTTTGAATTCCTCTGTTAGGACACCCTCTCAGCTTTCCCTTTGCAAGAATAAAGAGATTCAATCCTTTCCCTATGTGTAAAGACCATAAGATATAGGAACAGAATGAGGCCATTGGGTCCATTGAGTCTCCGCTGCCATTCAATCATGGCTGATATGATTCTCATCCCCATTCTCCTGCCTTTTCCCCATAACCCTTGATCCCCTTATTGTTCAAAAATCTATCTATCTCTGTCTTAAAGACACTCAATGACCTGGCCTCCACAGCCCTCTGTGGCAATGAATTCCACAGATTCACCACCCTCTGGCTGAAGAAATTCCTCCTCATCTCAGTTTTAAAGTAGCATCCCTCCACTCGAGTTGTGCCCTCGAGTTCTAGTTTCTCCCACTAGAGGAAACATCCCCTCCACGTCCACATTATCCAGGCCTCTCAGTATTCTGTAAGTTTCAATTAGATCCCCCCCTCGTCCTTCTAAACTCCATCAAGTATAGACCCAGACTCCTCAGCCATTCCTTGTATGACAAACCCTTCATTCCTGGGATCATTCTTGTGAACCTCCTCTGGACCCCGTCCAAGGCCAGCACACCCTTCCTTAGGCATGGGGTCCAAAACTACTCACAATATTCCAAATGGGATCTGACCAGAGCCTTATACAGCCTTGTAAGAAGTCTCACAACACCAGGTTAAAGCCCAACAGGTTTATTTGGAATCACGAGCTTTCGGAGCACCGCTCCTTCATCAGGTGAGTGGCGAGGTAGGTTTCGTAAACCTACCTCTCCACTCACCTGATGAAGGAGCAGCGCCCCGAAAACTCGTGATTCAAATAAACCTGTTGGACCTTAACCTGGTGCTGTGAGACTTCTTGCTGTGCCCACCCCAATCGGACGCTGGCATCTCCACATCCTGGTTATACAGCCTCAGCAGTACATCCTTGCCTTTGTATTCTAGCCCTCTCGATATTAATGCTAAAATTGAATCCATATATTTGCAATAGCTGAGCATGTTATTATACAGCCCTCTCTGCTGCAATCGCTGTTTGGAAGGCTAAATAAAATTGGTTCGATAATGAGTGCTCGCAGCTGGGCATGTCATAGTCCCACCCAGTGCAACACACAACAGGAGGATAATGAGGAGGCTGGTATAGAACATCTTTCATGTTCCATTTGAGAAATTAAAGGCTGAAGAACATGATAATACATTTTTGGAACTTCTGAAGTTGATTTTAAGAATACCTGAACAATTTGAAAGATTGCTCCTTGCATTTGAATAAACAGCAAATCTGCATGGCAGGTAATGGGGCAGCACAGTGGCACAGTGCTTGGCACCACTGCCTCAGCGGTTCGATTCCAGCCTTGGGTCACTGTCCATACGGAGTTTGCATGTTCCCCCCACGGCTGCGTGGGTTTCCTTCGAGTGCTCCGCTTTCCTCCCACAGTCCAAATATGTGTTAGGGTCAGTACTGAGGGAGTGCCGCACTGTCAGAGAGTCAGTGCTGAGGGAATGCCGCACTGTCAGAGGGTCAGTGCTGAGGGAGTTCCGCACTGTCAGAGGGTCAGTGCTGAGGGAATGCCGCACTGTCAGAGGGTCAGTGCTGAGGGAGTTCCGCACTGTCAGAGGGTTAGTACTGAGGGAGTGCCGCACTGTCAGAGAGTCAGTACTGAGGGAGTTCCGCACTGTCAGAGGGTTTGTATTGGGGGAGTGCCGCACTGTCAGAGGGTCAGCACTGAGGGAGTGCCGCACTGTCAGAGAGTCAGTACTGAAGGAGTTCCGCACTGTCAGAGGGTTTGTATTGGGGGAGTGCCGCACTGTCAGAGGGTTTGTATTGAGGGAGTGCCACACTGTCAGAGAGTCAGCACTGCGAGAATTCTGCACTGTCAGAGGGTCAGTACTGAGGGAGTGCTGCACTGTCAGAGGGTCAGTACTGAGGGAGTGCCGCACTGTCAGAGGGTCAATACTGAGGGAGTGCTGCACTGTCAGAGGGTCAGTACTGTGAGAATGCTTCACTGTCAGACGGTGAGTACTAAGGGAGTGCCACACTGTCAGAGGATCAGTGGTGAGGGAGTGCTACACTGTCAGAGGGTCAGTACTGAGGGAATGCTGCACTGTCAGTAGGTCAGTACTGAGGGAGTGCTGCACTGTCAGAGGGTCAGTGTTGAGGGAGTGCCGCACTGTCAGAGGGTCAGTGTTGAGGGAGTGCTGACTGTCAGAGGGTCAGTGCTGAGGGAATGCTGCACTGTCAGAGGGTCAGTACTGAGGGAGTGCTGCACTGTCAGAGGGTCGGTACTGAGGGAGTGCTGCACTATCAGTAGGTCAGTACTGAGGGAGTGCTGCACTGTCAGAGGGTCAGTGTTGAGGGAGTGCTGCACTGTCAGAGGGTCAGTGCTGAGGGAGTGCCACTCAGTACCGAGGGAGTGCTGCACTGTCAGAGGGTCAGTACTGAGGGACTGCTGCACTGTCAGAGGGTCAGTACTGAGGGAGTGCCGCACTGTCAGAGGGTCAGTGCTGAGGGAGTGCTGCACTGTCAGAGGGTCAATACTGAGGGAGTGCTGCACTGTCAGAGGGTCAGTGCTGAGGGACTGCTGCACTGTCAGAGGGTCAGTGCTGAGGGAGTGCCACTCAGTACCGAGGGAGTGCTGCACTATCAGAGGGTCAGTACTGAGGGACTGCTGCACTGTCAGAGGGTCAGTGCTGAGGGAGTGCCACTCAGTACCGAGGGAGTGCTGCACTATCAGAGGGTCAGTACTGAGGGACTGCTGCACTGTCAGAGGGTCAGTACTGAGGGAGTGCCGCACTGTCAGAGGGTCAGTGCTGAGGGAGTGCTGCACTGTCAGAGGGTCAATACTGAGGGAGTGCTGCACTGTCAGAGGGTCAGTGCTGAGGGAGTGCCACACTGACAGAAGGTCAGTGCTGAGGGAGTGCCGCACTGTCAGAGGGTCAGTGCTGAGGGAGTGCCGCACTGTCAGAGGGTCAGTGCTGAGGGAGTGCCACACTGACAGAGGGTCAGTGCTGAGGGAGTGCCGCACTGTCAGAGGGTCAGTGCTGAGGGAGTGCCACACTGTCAGAGGGTCAGTGCTGAGGGAGTGCCGCACTGTCAGAGGGTCAGTACTGAGGGAGTGCCGCACTGTCAGAGGGTCAGTGCTGAGGGAGTGCCGCACTGACAGAAGGTCAGTGCTGAGGGAGTGCCGCACTGTCAGACGGTCAGTGCTGAGGGAGTGCCGCACTGTCAGAGGGTCAGTACTGAGGGAGTTCCGCACTGTCAGAGGGTCAGTGCTGAGGGAGTGCTGCATTGTCAGAGGGTCAGTACTGAGGGAGTGCCGCACTGTCAGACGGTCAGTGCTGAGGGAGTGCCGCACTGTCAGAGGGTCAGTACTGAGGGAGTGCCGCACTGTCAGAGGGTTTGTATTGGGGGAGTGCCGCACTGTCAGAGGGTCAGCACTGAGGGAGTGCCACACTGTCAGAGAGTCAGTACTGAAGGAGTTCCGCACTGTCAGAGGGTTTGTATTGGGGGAGTGCCGCACTGTCAGAGGGTTTGTATTGAGGGAGTGCCGCACTGTCAGAGTCAGCACTGCGAGAATTCTGCACTGTCAGAGGGTCAGGACTGAGGGAGTGCTGCACTGTCAGAGGGTCAGTACTGAGGGAGTGCCGCACTGTCAGAGGGTCAATACTGAGGGAGTGCTGCACTGTCAGAGGGTCAGTACTGTGAGAATGCTTCACTGTCAGACGGTGAGTACTAAGGGAGTGCCACACTGTCAGAGGATCAGTGGTGAGGGAGTGCTACACTGTCAGAGGGTCAGTACTGAGGGAATGCTGCACTGTCAGTAGGTCAGTACTGAGGGAGTGCTGCACTGTCAGAGGGTCAGTGTTGAGGGAGTGCCGCACTGTCAGAGGGTCAGTGTTGAGGGAGTGCTGACTGTCAGAGGGTCAGTGCTGAGGGAATGCTGCACTGTCAGAGGGTCAGTACTGAGGGAGTGCTGCACTGTCAGAGGGTCGGTACTGAGGGAGTGCTGCACTATCAGTAGGTCAGTACTGAGGGAGTGCTGCACTGTCAGAGGGTCAGTGTTGAGGGAGTGCTGCACTGTCAGAGGGTCAGTGCTGAGGGAGTGCCACTCAGTACCGCGGGAGTGCTGCACTGTCAGACGGTCAGTACTGAGGGACTGCTGCACTGTCAGAGGGTCAGTACTGAGGGAGTGCCGCACTGTCAGAGGGTCAGTGCTGAGGGAGTGCTGCACTGTCAGAGGGTCAATACTGAGGGAGTGCTGCACTGTCAGAGGGTCAGTGCTGAGGGACTGCTGCACTGTCAGAGGGTCAGTGCTGAGGGAGTGCCACTCAGTACCGAGGGAGTGCTGCACTATCAGAGGGTCAGTACTGAGGGACTGCTGCACTGTCAGAGGGTCAGTGCTGAGGGAGTGCCACTCAGTACCGAGGGAGTGCTGCACTATCAGAGGGTCAGTACTGAGGGACTGCTGCACTGTCAGAGGGTCAGTACTGAGGGAGTGCCGCACTGTCAGAGGGTCAGTGCTGAGGGAGTGCTGCACTGTCAGAGGGTCAATACTGAGGGAGTGCTGCACTGTCAGAGGGTCAGTGCTGAGGGAGTGCCACACTGACAGAAGGTCAGTGCTGAGGGAGTGCCGCACTGTCAGAGGGTCAGTGCTGAGGGAGTGCCGCACTGTCAGAGGGTCAGTGCTGAGGGAGTGCCGCACTGACAGAGGGTCAGTGCTGAGGGAGTGCCGCACTGTCAGAGGGTCAGTGCTGAGGGAGTGCCACACTGTCAGAGGGTCAGTGCTGAGGGAGTGCCGCACTGTCAGAGGGTCAGTACTGAGGGAGTGCCGCACTGTCAGAGGGTCAGTGCTGAGGGAGTGCCGCACTGACAGAAGGTCAGTGCTGAGGGAGTGCCGCACTGTCAGACGGTCAGTGCTGAGGGAGTGCCGCACTGTCAGAGGGTCAGTACTGAGGGAGTGCCGCACTGTCAGAGGGTCAGTGCTGAGGGAGTGCTGCATTGTCAGAGGGTCAGTACTGAGGGAGTGCCGCACTGTCAGACGGTCAGTGCTGAGGGAGTGCCGCACTGTCAGAGGGTCAGTACTGAGGGAGTGCCGCACTGTCAGAGGGTCAGTGCTGAGGGAGTGCCGCACTGACAGAAGGTCAGTGCTGAGGAAATGCTCTTTTGAATTTAATTCAGATAATGCATAGCAGTCTAAATTTCAGAATGCCATAAAGTGGATAGGCACCATTTTGATGCCATGCTGTGTTGATGTATCAGAGGTTTGAGAATCCTGGGTCTCATCAAAGTCCGTGTCGGAAAATAAAAACTGCGACTGATGCAAAACAAGGCGCTGACTCACTTTCGCCTGTTTTAATATTCTTGTAAATTAAATCCCTATTTGCCAGTAGGAGATTGCTTAATGAAGTGTTTTACAAATCTCTGCACCATCCTAGATAAACCCCAGATAGACTGTAAATTCACAGTGTCCAACACAATTTGTCTGGCAGCCACTGGGGTAAAGGGAACAATCTGGTTCTTGAGTTACAGCTATTCTGAATTTTTGTACCATGTTTTACTCTTCTCTGCAATATTCAGATCAACAATTCAGTCTACGTTTTTCCTTTTGCTTTTTTGATTTGATTTATTATTGTCACATGTATTAACATACAGTGAAAATTATTGTTTCTTGCATGCTATACAGACAAAGCATACTGTTCATAGAGAAGGAAAGGAGAGAGTGCAGAATGTAGTGTTACAGTCATAGCTAGGGTGTAGAGAAAGATCAACTTAGTGCGAGGTCGGTCCATTCAAAAGTCTGACAGCAGCAGGGAAGAAGCTGTTTTTGAGTCGGTTGGTACGTGACCTCAGACTTTTGTATCTTTTTCCCGACGGAAGAAGGTGGAAGAGAGAATGTCCGGGGTGCGTGGGGTCCTTAATTATACTGGCTGCTTTGCCGAGGCAGCAGGAAGTGTAGACAGAGTCAATGGATGGGAGGCTGGTTTGCGTGATGGATTGGGCTACATTCACGACCTTTTGTAGTTCCTTGCGGTCTTGGGCAGAGCAGGAGCCATACCAAGCTGTGATACAACCAGAAAGAATGCTTTCTATGGTGCATCTGTAAAAGTTGGCGAGAGTCGTAGCTGACATGAAATTTCCTTAGTCTCCTGAGAAAGTAGAGGCGTTGGCGTTAACTTCCTGAGTTGCCGGTGTATGCCTGATTGATAAATCCTGTGGCTAAGGGCATTAGCATCAAAGGGGCAGATGCCAATTGTATAAAGTGGCGGCAGAGTAGTAAGGTTGTATTAGCTGCAGAGTTGAATTGTTTCGTAAATGAAGTGATTTCTTTCCAGCCACTTTCCTAACATCAGTCGATTGCTCTGTGATAAATCACCCTCAGAGGGTGGCATGGTGGCACAGTGGTTGGAATCATAGAATCCCGACAGTACAGAAGGAGGACATTCGGCCCATCGGGTCTGCACTGACCACATTCCCACCCAGGCCCTATTCCCGTAACCCCATGCATTCACTCTAGCTAATCCCTGGAACTAGGGTCAATTTAGCATGGCCAATCCACCGAACCTACACATCTCTGGACTGTGGGAGGAATCCCACTCAGACACGGAGAGAATGCGCAAACTCCACACAGGCAATGACCCGAGGCTGGAATTGAACCTGGGTCCATGGTGCTGTGAGGCAGCACTGTGCCGCCCCACTACTGCCGCCCACTACTGTCTCACAATGCCAGGGACACGGGTTCGATTCCCGGCTTAGATGATGGTCTTTGTGGAGTCTGCACGTTCTCCCCGTGTCTGCGTGGGTTTCCTCTGGGTGCTCTGGTTTCCTCCCACACTGCAAAAATGTGCGGGTTTTGTCGATTGGCCATGCTAAATTGCCCCTTAGTGTCAGGGGGATTAGGAGGATAAATACATGGGGTTACGGGGATAGGGCCTGGGTGGGATTGTTGTCGATGCAGGCTCAATGGGCTGAATGGCCTCTTTCTGCACTGTAGGGATTCTATGATTCTATGAATGAGCACCAGGCCTCCAATTTCATGATTGTGAGTCACTGCCTACTGCATGCAGGTGTAATGAAAGAAAGATTAAAAACCTACATTTATATAGCTCCTTTCACAGTATACCAAATCGCTTTACAGTCAACTGAGTACTTTTGAGTTATAGTCGCCGGTATAATGTAGGGAATGTTGTCAAATGCGGGAGTAGGTGTGAGGGGCCGAATGGCCTACTCCTACACCTACGTTCATACATCAATCTCGATGAGTGAGGTGAACTGGACTAGATTGTCTTTGTCATCCATAATTACCTTGCAAACAGAGAATGGGATGACGGCTGGAGTTCTGTTTTTTTCTGTTGCAAATGGAAGTTTAGTGAGCAGGCTTTGTGGGTTGAAATTGTCGGAACAGGAGTGTGTAATGGATTTATAATGAATCGTAGCCTGTTTTGCAGTGCACATGATTCTCTTGAGTTTTTTTCCATTGATTTCAATCTTGTCCTTTTCTCTACTTACCTATTATCTCACTCTATCTTGGTGCTTTCGAGTTTTTTGAGGAATGACATTTCCTAATCAAGTGTGTCACAAAATAAATATTGAAAATATATTGCAGTGAGAATCAGTAACTAGCAGAGTCTTTAGACTTGCCAATCAAGGAAAAACAGATACAGTTATCTGCTGGCCTCTTAAAATTTCTGATGCACAGAGACACCTGAGGGCTCTACCGCATCTCACTGACAATGCAGCCCTTTGTAGTCCAATCATTCGACTTCGTTGCTCAGGAGTCATTTAATGTGAGATCACTAATAAAATAGAATCCAATTAGACCTCTCGTGTGAAATCATTTTATTGAATAATACCAAGCACCGAGGCAGAAAAAAGCCTTCTGCAGATTTTGTGCAGTTTATCTGGATTGCAAGTATTGAGTCCTTTCCCAAATATAAGAACATAAGAACTAGGAGCAGGAGTAGGCCATCTGGCCCCTTGAGCCTGCTCCGCCATTCAATAAGATCATGGCTGATCTTTTCAGAGACTCAGCTCCACTTACCCGCCTGCTTACCATAACCCTTAATTGATTCACTGTTCAAAAATTTATCTATCGGTGCCTTAAAGAGCATTCAATGAGGTAGCTTCAACAGCTTCACTGGGCAGGAAATTCCACAGATTCACAACCATTTGTGTGAAGAAGTTCCTCCTCAACTCAGTCCTAAATCTGCCCCTCCCCCCCCCCCTATTTTTAAGGCTATGTCCCCTAGTTTCACCCGCCACGCCGTCGGTCTGTCTGGAGGGACTGCAACTCAGATTTTGGGAGAACAGGATAATAGTCCATTTCAACTTTGCAAGTGTCAATTTTAAGTAGAGCAAAGGACTTTTGTTTACCTGGGTTTCCCCAAGATTTCGGATTAGAGTGATTGACAGGGCCATGTGATGATGTGGTTAATATAAGTTTACTGTCACCATGTCCCTAAGGTGGAATGTGCCGAACATGTTGATGAGGGCTGAGACAGTCATTAAAATCAGTGTTGTCATCTGCCCAGTGTTATAAATAACTACCTGGACATTTTCCTGATAAACTAACAATACTGCATGGTGCTGCTAAAGTTATACTTGTACTTTGTGGACTGTTTCATCCCAGGGGAGGTGATGGCATAATGGTACTGTCACTGGACTAATAATCCAGAGACCCTGGGTAATGATCTGGGGACCCGGGTTTGGATCCCACCATAGCAGATGGTGAAATTTGAGTTCAATAACAAAATCTGGAATTAAAACGCTAACGATGTCCATGAATCCAAGCTGGTTTACTGCCATCCTCACCCAGTCTGGCCTACATTTGACTCCAGTTCCACAGCAATGTGGTTGATTCTTAAAATGCCCTCTGAAATGACTTGTCCAGCCGCTCAGTTCAAGGACAATTGGAGATGTGCAATAAATGCTGGTCGAGCCAGCGATGCCAACATCCCATGAAATAATTTTTAAAAATGGTCAACAGTAGGATCATCTATAGGATTGTTCGGATCCCAGGCCAGAATCTCAAGGTATATTTTGCAGCCCGGCTCGACCCCAACAATTTTTCACTTTTAGCATAAATGTGGGAAAAGAGTACTTCCTTCCAGGAATTATTCCATTGACAAAGTTGGGAACTTTTATAGTGAAATAAACTTTATTTAATAACATAGCTTAAGTATAACTCATAACAAATGAAGCAGTTTAGCTATTAACAGTTCAACAATACTTTAAAATGACAAGGAAACAACTTTAATTTCTAACTTAGCACTCTTTCAGTTCCAAGCACGCAACATTCCTCTTACAGACTTAAATACCACTCTAAATGGGCGGCACGGTAGCACAGTGGTTAGCACTGCTGCTTCACAGCTCCAGGGTCCCGGGTTCGATTCCCGGCTTGGGTCACTGTCTGTGTGGAGTTTGCACATTCTCCTCGTGTCTGCGTGGGTTTCCTCCGGGTGCTCCGGTTTCCTCCCACAGTCCAAAGATGTGCGGGTTAGGTTGATTGGCCATGCTAAAATTGCCCTTAGTGTCCTGAGATGCGTAGATTAGAGGGATTAGTGGGTAAAATATGTAGGGATATGGGGTAGGGCCTGGGTGGGATTGTGGCCAGTGCAGACTCGATGGGCCGAATGGCCTCTTTCTGTACTGTAGGGCTTCTATGATTTCTTCTATGATTTCTTAACTACAGTTAGCAACCATAAGTATAGAAATTAGAAGCAGGAATAGGCCATTTGGCCCTTCGAGCCTGCTCCGCCATTCATTTTGATCATGGCTGATCATCGAATTCAATATCTTGATCCCCTTCCCCCCCCATATCCCTTGATCCTTCAGCCCCTAGAGTATATCTAATTTCTTCTTGAAATCAGACAACGTTTTAGCCTCAACTACATTCTGTGCTCGTGAATTCCACACATTCACCAACCTCTGGGTGAAGAAATTTCTCCTCAGTTCTAAAAGGGTTACCCATTATCCTCAAACTATGACCCTTAGTTCTGAACCTCCCCACCGTTGGGAACATTCTTCCTGAATCTACCCTGTCTATCCTTGTTAGAATTTTATAAGTTTCTATGAGATCCCCTCTCACTCTTCTAAACTCCAGTGAATATAATCCTAACCAACTTAATGTCTCCTCATATGACAGACCTGCCATCCCAGGAATCAGCCTGGTAAACCTTTGCTGTACTCCCTCAATACCAAGAGTACAAAGAACAAAGAAAATTACAGCACAGGAACAGGCCCTTTGGCCCTCCAAGCCTGCACCGACCATGCTGCCTGACTGAACTAAAACCCCCTACCCTTCCGGGGACCATATCCATCTATTCCCATCCTATTCATGTATTTGTCAAGAGGCCCCTTAAACGTCACTACCGTATCCGCTTCCACTACCTCCCCCGGCAACGAGTTCCAGGCACCCACTACTCTCTGAGTAAAAATTCTGCCTCGTACATTTCCTTTAAACCTTGCCCCTCGCACCTTAAACCTGTGCCCCCCTAGTAACTGACTCTTCCACCCTGGGGAAAAAGCTTCTGACTATCCACTCTGTCCATGCCTCTCATAATCTTGTAGACTTCTATCAGGTTGCTCCTCAACCTCCGTCGTTCCAGTGAGAACAAACCAAGTTTCTCCAACCTCTCCTCATAGCTAATGCCCTCCATACCAGGCAACATCCTGGTAAATCTTTTATGTACCCTCTCCAAAGCCTCCACATCCTTCTGGTAGTGTGGCGGCCAGAATTGAACACTATATTCCAAGTGCGGCCTAACTAAGGTTCTATAAAGCTGCAACATGATTTGCCAATTTTTAAACTCAATGCCCCGGCCGATGAAGGAAAGCATGCCGTATGCCTTCTTGACTACCTTCTCCACCTGCATTGCCACTTTCAGTGACCTGTGTACCTGTACACCCAGATCCCTCTGCCTATCAATACTCTTAAGGGTTTTGCCATTTACTGTACATTTCCTATCTCATATTAGACCATCCAAAATGCATTACCTCACATTTGTCCGGATTAAACTCCATCTGCCATCTCTCCGCCCAAGTCTCCAACTGATCTATATTCTGCTGTATCCTCTGATGGTCCTCATCGCTATCCGCAAATCCACCAACCTTTGTGTCATCCGCAAACTTACTAATCAAACCAGTTACATTTTCCTCCAAATCATTTATATATATTACAAACAGCAAAGGTCCCAGCACTGATCCCTGAGGAACGCCACTTGTCACAGCCCTCCATTCAGAAACACGCCCTTTCACTGCTACCCTCTGTCTTCTTTGACCAAGCCAGTTTTGTATCCACCTTGCCAGCTCACCTCTGATCCCATGCGACTTCACTTTCTGCACCAGTCTGCCATGAGGGACCTTGTCAAAGGCCTTACTGAAGTCCGTGTAGACAACATCCACTATCCTACCCTCATCAATCATCTTCGTCACTTCCTCGAAAAACTCGATCAAGTTTGTGAGACACGACCTCCCCTTCACAAAACCATGTTGCCTCTCACTAATACGTCCACTTATTTCCAAGTGGGAATAAATCCTGTCTCGAAGAATCCTCTCCAATAATTTCCCTATCACTGATATAAGGCTCACCGGCCTGTAATTACCTGGATTATTCTTGCTACCCTTCTTAAACAAAGGAACAACATTGGCTATTCTCCAATCTTCTGGGACCTCCCCTGTAGCCAGTGAGGATACAAAGATTTTTCTCAAGGCCCCAGCCATTTCCTCCCTTGCCTCTCTCAGTATTCTGGGGTATATCCCATCAGGCCCTGGGGACTTGTCTACCTTAATGTTTCTCAAGAACCCCAATACCTCCTCCTTTTTGATCTCAACATGACTCAAACTATCTACACATCCTTTCCCAGACTCAGCATCCACCAAGTCCTTCTCTTTGGTGAATACTGACACAAAGTACTGATTAAATATCTCGCCCATTTCCTCTGGCTCCATGCATAGATTCCCTCCCTTGTCCTTGAGTGGGCCAACCTTCTCCCTGGTTACCCTCTTGCTCTTTATACATGTATAAAAAGCCTTGGGATTTTCCTTAATCCTGCTGGCCAATGCTTTTTCATGACCCCTTTTAGCCCTCCTGACTCCTTGCTCAAGTTTCTTTCTATTTTCCTTGTATTCTACACTTGCTTCGTGTGTTCCCAGCCGCCCAGCTTTGACAAATGCTTCCTTTTTCTCTTTGACTAGGCTCACAATATCTCTCGTTATCCAAGGTTCCCAAAACTTGCCATACTTATCCTTCATCCTTCCAGGAATGTGCCGATCCTGAACCCCTATCAATTTACACTTAAAAAGCCTCCCACATGCCAGTACTGTGGGGTCCAGAATCTAGCCTCCTCAGATAAGGACACCAAAACTGCACACATTACTCCAAATGTGGCCCCACCAATGCCCTATGCACTTGTATAATGAGTGTTGATAGTCTTGATGCTTTCAGGGAGAAAATGAGCTTGAGCAGCTTGCAGAAGCGTCTGTCTTCAAAGAATTCCCAGCTGGACCTGCAACTCTCAATTGCCTTCTGCAAAAGCTTATTTCCCTCTCCTGCAAAACCAGCTCTGCACATTAACCACATCATCGCATGGCCCTGTCAATCACTCTCATCCAAAACCCTTGGGGAACCTAAGTAAACAAAAGTCCATTAGCACTACTTAAAATTAACACTTGCAAAGTTGAAATGAGTAATTATCCTGCTCTGCCAAAATCTGAGTTGCATTCCCTCCAGACATACCGACTGCCTGTAGCATAAAGCTGAAGTTTAAACCTTCCCCTCAGACACAAAAAATATATATATCCATATCAATTGCACCACCACTGCATGCATATATCATTGTTGCTCTCAATATTAATGACCCATACTAAGCACTGCTGCCTCACAGCGCCAGGGACCTGGGTTCGATTCCTGGTTTGGGTCACTGTCTGTGTGGAGTTTGCACGCTCTCCCCATGTCTGTGTGGGTTTCCTCCGGGTGCTCCGGTTTCCTCCCACAGCCTGAAAGACGTGCTGGTTAGGGTGCATTGACCTGCAACTCTCGATTCCTGGTTTGGGTCACTGTCTGTGTGGAGTTTGCACGCTCTCCCCATGTCTGTGTGGGTTTCCTCCGGGTGCTCCGGTTTCCTCCCACAGCCTGAAAGACGTGCTGGTTAGGGTGCATTGACCCGATCAGGTGCCAGAGTGTGGCGACTAGGGGAATTTCACAGTAACTTCATTGCAGTGTTAATGTAAGCCTTACTTCTGACTAATAAATAAACTTTAAATATATAGATATGTAGGACAGTATTTCTAACCAGATGTCAACAATTGGCCTTATTATTTTACTAGAAATTTCTGAGATAATTTGGTGAATTGGTTGAGGAATTTTCATGTCCCTACAGTTCTCTGTCACTTAGAACCTGCATTTTTGAATTAGATTATGGTCGTCTGGCCCTAATACCTCCTCACGTGGCTCTGTGATGAATTTATGTTTGATAATAGGAACGTAGGAATTAGAAGCAGAAAGGGGCAAATTCAGCCCCTCGAGCCTGCTCCGCCATTCAATCAGATCAGGGCTGATCTCTCCCTGGTCTCCAATCCACCTCCCCACCTGTTCCCCTTATCCGTTTTTAAAATTAGAAATATATCTATCTTCTTCTCGAAACCATTTAATGATTCAGACTCCACCGCGAGTTCCACAAATTCACCACCGCCTCATCTCAGTTTTAAATCGACCGCCTCTCAACCTATCCCTGTGATCTCTCATTCTAGATTGCCCCATAAGAGGAAACATTTGGTCTACATTTAGACCTTTTGCAATTTTATACACCTCGATCAGATCCCCTCTCATCCTTGCACATAAGCCTGCTGGACTTTAACCTGGTTTTGCGAGACTTCTTGCTGTTCTAAACTCCAGCGCACATCAGCCCAAATTGTTTGTAATTGGACCCGAGAAGCACCTTGGGCACTTTGCAACCACATTGGCGCTACCTGCATGCAGGATGTTGTTGTTGTATGCTAATCATGCAGTGCAGTGCTTGTCCTTTCCCCGCTGTGGTTCGGTCAAATGGATTTGTGAAGTGAATTCTCAAGTGCGTGCGAAAATGCTTTTGGTAATGTGCAGCGTTGTTTAAATATTAATTAATGTGGTTGGCAGAGCAAATGTAATGTCTGACACTGCTGCAGTTGGGATTGGGTTTGAGGCTGGGATGTCCACCTTTCTGGGGCTGGGGAGAGCAGATACATGCAGTGAAAGCAGTGTGTATTTGCTGGTGAGGTATTTGACCCCAGTATTGTCAATGCCGATCCCATGCATTCAGAGTGAGAATTTCCTCGTTACACCTTCAGCGTGTGAGCAAAATGTAAGATCTCCACCATGCCCGCCAACCCAGTCCCACCACCCTCGCGATCGTTCCTTTCAAAATTGGATATTTACTTATTAGTGTCGCAAGCAAGCTTACATTAACACTGCAATGAAGTTACTGTAAAAATCCCCTAATCGCCACACTCCGGTGCCTGTTCGGGTACACTGAGGGGGAATTTAGCACGGCCAATGCACCTAAACAGCATGTCCTTCGGGCTGTGGGAGGAAACCGGAGCACTCGGAGGAAACCCAGGCAGACACGGGGAGAACGTGCAAACCCGACAAAGACAGTCACCCAAACCGGGAATCGAACCCAGGTCCCCGGTGCTGTGAGGCAGCAATGCGAACCACTGTGCCTCCGTGCTGCCCACAAATTGGAAAAAGGAAAAATAATTCAAGGCAGGGACTAATGGATGGCTCGTTCAAAGATACCACTCGATCTGATGGGGAATTCTGGAGATACGTCTTTAGGCTGTGGGACTCGCTAACACTGGAATAGTCTCCGTGAATAAAAACATGATGGGGAAGGATATGCCAATGGGCAGAGGGAATGCAGAGGAGCATGGCGTGGACAGTATGGAATAGATGGACTCAATGGCCTGTTTCTATGCTGTAGAATCAATGTAAATTGCCCTGAATCTGGCCATCTCACTCTGAGAAACAATGGTGTGGAAAGCCAACATATTAGAGCTGGAATGGAGTAAGTGCGGCAGCAGTGGATGGAACATTTTTGAGGTTGAGAATGAGAACTGATGCTCGGTCAGAGTAAACTGAGCCTTAATCTGGATCTAAGATTGCGTCTGTCCTCAGGATATTTGCTGACCGCATTTTGGAGCCTGAACAAGCAAGTACAAAAACTCAACACCAATAGCAACCAAGAAAGACTTCAGACTGAGGGACATGGGATTTAGAAATAGGAGGAGGCCATTCAACCCTTCGATCATTACTCTGCCATTCAACAAGATCCTGGCTGATTTGATGGTGTCGCAATTCCACTTTGCCATCTGCCCCCAGCAAACCTTGACTCCTTTGACTATCAAAAATATGGCTACCTCTGCCTTGAATAAATTCAATGGCCCAGCCTCCAGGCCTCACCTCTCGCCTCCTCCCAGATTTGTTGCCTCTTAGCTCCAAACCAGGTTTCAGACAACAAAACAGTGGCTTGCACTCTCTTTCACCCTCTTTTCTTCTCTCTCACATGCTCTCTTGCTCTCATTCTCTCTTGGGCACTCGCTCTCTCTCATTCTCCCTTTCTATCTCTCGCTCTCTCTCACTCTCCTTTGCTCTTCCTCTCGCTCGCTCTCCCTCTCGTTCTCTCTTGCTTGCATTCTCTCTCACTCTATCTTGCTCTCTCTCTCGCTCTTTCTCTCTCTTTCTCTCTCTTTCTCTCTTACTTTCCCTCACACTTCCTTGTTCTCTTGTTCTCTCGTTCACCCTCGCTCTCTCATTCTCTTTCATTCTCTCTCACTCTCGCTCTCTCTTGCTCACTTTCTCTCTTATGTTCTCTCTCACGTTCTCTCAGACGTCCTCTCTCGCTCTCCCTTGCTCTCCCTTGCTCTCTCCCTCTCTCTTGCCTTCTCTCTTGCTCTCTCTCGCTCTCCCTCTCTCAGTCTCCCTCTCTCAGTCTCCCTCTCTCGGTCTCCCTCTCTCGGTCTCTCTCTCTCGCTCTCTCTCTCCCTCTCGCTCCCTCTCGCTCTCCCTCTCGCTCTCCCTCTCGCTCTCCCTCTCGCTCTCCCTCTCGCTCTCCCTCTCGCTCTCTCTCTCGCTCTCTTCGCTCTCTCTCTCTTGCTCTCTCTCATTCTCCCTCTTGCTCTCTCTCTCTTGCTCTCTCTCGCTCTCCCTCTCACTCTCCCTCTCGCTCTCTCTCTTGTTGTCTCTCTCTTGCTCTCTCTTATTCTCCCTCTCTCTCTTTCTCTCTCTCACTCTCTTTCTCTCTTGTTGTCTCTCTCTCTCTCGCTCT